>NC_084732.1:3314165-3389165 GCF_033978785.1 Entelurus aequoreus | reverse complement strand
GCCAGAGAAAGCACCAAGCTTCTGCCTAAAGTCAATCCTATCTTCACAATCCAGGTGACACTTCCCAGAAATGGCAAAAGTGCAATTCTCCAAGTCATAATGGATACTTAGAATTTTATGGTGGTGGTAAGTATTCATGAAAACAGGTAGCCTAACATTAGTGAATGGGTGAATTCTGGAAATAACCTAAAAATCTTACACAGTGCACCTTTAAGCAAGGGGTTTCTTTCGTGCTTTCAATTTTGCAAAATCATCCACCACATCATTGAAGTCCAACTCTCTTGTCAGCTCACTCTCAATTGCCATTAGAGATAACGCATTTAATCTTTTCTGAGTCATTCTTGTGCGCAGCTCATTTTTTACTCTTGACAAAAGAGAGAATGAGCGTTCTCCCTCACAGTTACTGACCGGTAGAGTGAGAAAAATCTGTAGCGCAATGTATGTATTAGGAAACGTAGGCTGTAGTCCAAAATGTATTATTGTTTTGAGCAGTCCTGAAGGGGTCCTCTCCTCATCAGTGTTGTTGAGCTGTATAAAAGATTTGAACTGTATAAGCTCCTGTCCAAGACTTTCATTGAGGTCAGATGGGTATGATTCAGTGAGAATCTTGGCCTTGTGAAGGACTGAAGCATTGGACTCTGTATCCAAAGAGAAAAGGACACTGAACAAATTGTTCAGATGTTTGTAGGCCTCCAGACGGTGATTAAGGCTTGAACTCAGTTGATCAATAGAGGCAATAAATGTCTCTATTTGAAACAGTTGCCTTCCCTCAAGCACAACATCTGGGGATGCTGATTCATCAGCAAACTTTTTACGTTTCCTCGTCCGTTCAGCCCTGTAAGATGGGGTGCCACCCAACATGTTTAAGGCTTTCTGCTCAAAATTATCAAATAGATCTCTTTGGGAGAGAACAAAGGTGCGCAGAGATTCCAGCAATCTAACTGCTGTACCAAGGTCCATGTCTGCTTTTTGAAGTTGCAGACTTGTGGCCTGAAATCTGGACAGAACAGTGTCCCAAAAGCCTGCCATGAAGGCCATCTCAAGTGAATCCAGCTTCCGCACTAGACTGTCAGCTTCAGTTCGTGTGTCTCGTTTCTCTGTGTCATCAGTGGAAATAACCTGTAGTGCTGCTTTTATTTTACTGTAGTTCTGCCACAGTGCTTTGGTAGATTCTGCACGGCAACTCCAACGCGTGTTGGATAAAGCTTTAAGTGTGAGATCTATGTTGGAATTGCCAAATACCCTGTCCCATCGGTGTGTGGATGCAGTTGTGAAGTTGTAAATAGACTGAATCAAGTCAAAATACTTAGAGACTTCATTTCCACATCTGTCAATGCTGTTGACTCCCACCAAATTCAAAGAGTGAGCTGCACATGGAATATAGTGTATTAATGGGTTGCTTTTCTTTAAGTGAGCCTGCAACCCATTATACCTCCCTGACATGTTGCTGGCATTATCATAAGCCTGCCCCCTGCAATTTGACAGCTCTAACCCTAGATTTTCCAACACAGACATGACACAGTTAGCCAAACTTTCACCTGTATGGCTAGTAATGGGCTCAAAACCCACAAAGCGTTCAACAACACTGCCCTCTTTGCTAACAAAACGGAATATGAATGTCAATTGGTCCACATGAGATAAATCTGGGGTTGAATCCACAATGATAGAGTAGTATTTGCTTGCTTGCAGTTCATCTGCTATAGCCTGTTTGGTTTTTGCACCAATCAATTCAATGAATTCCTCACAAATGGTGGAGGACAGATATGAGGTATTACCTCGACCCATCTGCCCAAACTTTCTGATGTGATCCTTTAGAAAGGGATCAAATTCAGCCAGGACCTCCAGAATACCAAGGTAGTTCCCATTGAGAGGAGACCCTAACGATTCATTTTTACCCCTAAATGCAAGGCCCCTTTCTGCAAGGAATTTAATGACTGCAACAACTCTTTGTAACACCTGCCTCCAATAGCTGCTCTCTGCCTGAAACTGTTTGAACAGGTCTGCATCAACTGTGGCACCTTTGGCGCGGTTCAAGACTGCTTGCATGCAGGTTATGTGCTCAGCACTTCGCTCATGTTCACCAAATCTTTCTGAGTGTTTCCAATCACAATAGCCTGTCACAAAAGAATGCGTTTTTGGGGAAAACAGTTTGCATGCAAAGCAGTAAACATTACCAGTAGAGGGAGAGTACATCAGCCACTCTCTTTGTACTCGTTGTCCATTGGGCAAGTGTGAAGTAAAATGTTCATTGTTTAGGCATCGGGTTTTGCCTCCTAGCCCACTGTTCCTCACAGAAGCTGGATAATGGCTGTGACGGTTGTGAAATGATTTTGCACCTCTTTGAATAAGAACTTCCTTCATTGACTCAGTGAGGATCTCAGCCCATTTAGCGGGATCACTAGGTAGAGTTGTCACTGTAGATGGTGTTGAAGAAAGATTCAGCTCATTTTCTATGCTGTCCAGAGGTGCAGTGACCTCACATTCATCCGAGCAACTGGCTACTGCTGAATTGGTTGAATCATAAGCATCAGAAGCATTTGGTTCAGTGTCTACACTTGTAGTGGTCTCAGGATCTTGGGAGCTACATGCTAGCTCAGGTGCATTGCTAACCTTAGCTGAATTTGCAGTAGCATTTATAGAATTGCTTTCAGCAGATGTCTTTGTACTGAAGAAGCTGGAGATATTTGGAACACTCTCAAGTAAAACTGATTCCTTTTTTTTCTTTTCTTGCTGAATTTTTTTTCTAGCTCCTCCACTTAAACGTTTATGATCCATATTTCCCTTCTTTCTTTGCACATTGGCTCTTTGCCTATCACAACAGATAAACCAACTATGTGTGTGTGTGTGTGTGTGTGTGTGTGTGTGTGTGTGTGTGTGAGTTTGTTTGTGTGTTTATGATCGGTGCTGCTTCCTTCAAGTGTGTGAGGTGATTTAGAAAACTAGCAACCCAGCATCAACACTCCAAAGCAGAGAATAACAGCTTACTAGCATAGACAATTGAGAGCAGAGAATCAACTGATTCGTCTGATAGACAGCAGGAGAGCAGAGTGGTCAGTGATGATCGAATCAAGAAAATGTCTAAATGGCAAGGGAACAGACTGATTTGTACTGAGGAGAAAGAGAGAGAGAGACAATTACAGTGAAATATATTCCAAAAGAGCCAAGTGACTAGCTGAAGGCAGGGACAAATGCCTTGGAGTGACCAACAAGAGTGCAAAGTACCAAATGGCAAAATGTGGAAAGACCAACAGGCAGATCTGCTTTTACCTCTTATCTTCACAACCAAAAAGTTGCTAAATGATGTTTTCAGTCGCTAGCCAGGTATGGCCAAAAGACGCGAAATCTAGCGGCAAAGTCGGTCAATCACACTGACAGTGAAACAAATATTTTGAAAAGATAATAATTGTACACCTTTGTGCACTTTAGTCTTCTATCTAAATATTTTCACAAAGGACACCAAGGCAGCTTGCTAGCTATGATGGGAGCAACAATGTCTGATAGACAGCAGGAGAGCAGAGTGGTCAGTGATGATCCAATCAAGAAAATGTCTAAATGGCAAGGGAACAGACTGATTTGTACTGAGGAGAAAGAGAGAGCCAAGTACAGTTAAATATATTCCAGAGCCAAGTGACTAACTGAAGGCAAAGACAACAGCCAGATACCTTAGCAGAGACCAACAAGAATTCAAAGTACCTAATAGCAAGATGGCGAGACCAACACAATAAATTGTATTAGGATTTAATTTATTAACGTTAATCTTAACAGCCAAAAAGTTGCTGAATAATGTTTGTAGTCGCTAGCCAGGTATGCCCAAAACAAGAGTCGCTAAACCTAGCAGCAAAGTTGCTTAATTGCAACACACTCTAGGATTCAGGGGAATTAAGGATAATAAAGATATTAATTGTACAACTTTTTGTACTTTTTTTCTAGTTTTTTGAGTCGCCAGCCATGTATGGCCAAAAGTCGCTAATTGAATGCCAACGTTGCTTAATCGCCAACACACTGGGACTCACTGAAGGACTGACTGAATAAAAAAGATAATTAAGATAATTGTGTACTTTTCTCTTCTGATATTTTCTCTAAGGACCCCAAGCTATCTGCAAGCAGCAATAATGTCTGACAGACAGGAGAGCAGAGTGGTCAGTGATGAATGGCAAGGGAACAGGCTGATTTGTACTGAGGAGAAAGAGAGAGAGAGAGCCAATTACAGTGAAATATATTCCAAAAGAGCCAAGTGACTAGCTGAAGGCAGGGACAAATGCCTTGGAGTGACCAAGAAGAGTGCAAAGTACCAAATGGCAAAATGTGGGAAGACCAACAGGAAGATCTGCTTTTACCACTTATCTTCACAACCAAAAAGTCGCTAAATGATGTTTTTAGTCGCTAGCCAGGTATGGCCAAAAGACGCGAAATCTAGCGGCAAAGTCGGTCAATCACACAGTGAAACAAATAATTTTAAAAAGATAGTAATCGTACAATGTCTTGTACTTTTGTCTTCTTTCTTAATATTTCTCAAAGGACACCAAAATGTCGCTATCTGCAGGCAGCTTGCTAGCTATGATGGCAGCAACAATGTACCTTAGAGTGACTGACCAACAAGAGCTCAAAGTACCTAATGGCAAAATGTGGAGAGACAGACACAATAAATTGCATTAAGATGAAGAGAACTGTTGCTATTATTAATCTTAACATCAACCAGAAAGTCGCTAAATGTCACCAGCCAGGTATGGCCAAAAGTCGCTTAATTGGCCACACACAGTAACAGAGAAACTAACAAAAAAAAGATCATAAAGATAATAGTTGTACAACTGTGTGTACTTTTGTCTTCTTTCTAAATATTTTCCCAAAGGACACCAAAATGTTGCTATCTGCAGGCGGGAGCGTGCCTATGTTCCCCGGGTCCTATGTTCCCCGGGTCCTATGTTCCCCGGTTGTTCCTGGGTCTTTGTATGCGACCGGGGAACTTAGGACCCTTTTTCTAAAAAAGGGTCCTATGTTCCCTGCATTGTATCTGGCGAAATTGCGAAATTGTGCCCTGACCAAAACCATCCCTAAACCTAACCTGTCACAGGGCGTTGTGGAGCACTTTTTTTTGGCGAAATTGTGCCCTGACCAAAACTATCCCTAAACCTAACCTGTCACAGGGCGTTGTGGAGCACTTTTTTGGCGAAATTGTGCCCTGACCAAAACCATCCCTAAACCTAACCTGTCACAGGGCGTGCGGCAGCAGATAGAGCAACTCAAACGCGAACTTCCTTCCTTCGACAACTTAAACGCGTCTCTGTCATGCGTGTCTGCGTGCGTCTTACTTAGTCGCGCATTGGAAGCAGCGGGGAACATAGAACCCTTTTCTGGAAAAAGTGTTGTACGTTCCCCGCAGCGGGGAACATAGAACCCTTTTTTTTAAAAAGGGTCCTTAGTTCCCCGGTAGAGGGGAACATAGGACCCGGGTAACATAGGGACGGGGAACATAGGGATGACCCGCTGCAGGCAGCTTGCTAGCTATGATGGCAGCAACGATGTCTGCCAGACAGGAGAGAGTGGTCAGTGACGATCGAATCGAGAAAATGACAAAATGGGTCAAAGACCAAAAAGTTATTAACTGACAGCAGTGACAAATGTCAGACTGTAAACTTTCTCGAAAGAAAAGGACAAAATGGGAAGATGCTGATAATAACAGCAAAATGGAAAATATAAGAATTTCCAAGTAATGCTCAACTCAAGTGTGTGTGTGTGTGTGTGTGTGCGCGCGTTAAACTTCTTGTTGAATGATTTCAAATTATCTCTGAGTCTGAACTGAGGGAAAGGAAACCAAATTTTGAGCAGTCTCTCACGAGTTCAAAATACCAAATGAGGAGATTCTAAAAGAACAGACCGGTTTATGAAAGACTCGATGGGGGAGGGGCACAGCTAAGAATACTTGAGTGAGATTCTGTGATCCAAATTCGAGATAGAGCTTTTTGATAATGATAATTTGTCAGAGTAAGGTTGTGTAATCAAAATTTGAGAATGAGCTTTGTCAATCAATCAAGAATATTTGCATTAAGTTCTGTGATCAAAATTCAGAAACAACCTTTAATAATTGATAAAGAATATGTGAGTGAGGTTGTGTGATCCATCCAATTTGAGAATTAGCTTTGATAATAATGATTGAGAGCCTCTGGCCCTCTGTGGATCATGGCCGCGGGGCCAATTTTGCCTGGCCCCTTGGGGCCTCTGTGGGTCGTGGCCGCGGGGCCAAGTTGGCCTGGCCCCTTGGGGCCTCTGACCCTCTATGGATCGGGGCCAAGTTGGCCTGACCCCTCGGGGCCTCTGGCCCTCTATGGATCATGGCCGCGGGGCCAAGTTGGCCTGACCCCTTAGGACCTCAGGCCCTCTGTGGGTCGCGGCCGCAGGGCCAAGTTGACCTGGCCCCTTGGGGCCTCTTACCCTCTATGGATCGTGGCCGCGGGGCCAAGTTGACCTGGCCCCTTGGGGCCTCTGGCCTTCTGTGGCTCGCGGCCGCGGGGCCAAGTTGGCCTGGCCCTTTGGGGCCTCTGGCCTTCTGTGGGTCGTGGCCGCGGGGCCAAGTTGGCCTGGCCCCTTGGGGCCTCTGACCGTCTATGGATCGTGGCCGCGGGGCCAAGTTGACCTGGCCCCCTGGGGCCTCTGACCCTCTATGGATCGTGGCCGCGGGGCCAAGTTGGCCTGGCCCCTTGGGGCCTCTGACCGTCTATGGATCATGGCCGCGGGGCCATGTTGGCCTGGCCCCTTGGGGCCTCTGGCCCTCTGTGGGTCGCGGCCGCGGGGCCAAGTTGACCTGGCCCCTTGGGGCCTCTTACCCTCTATGGATCATGGCCGCGGGGCCAAGTTGGCCTGGCCCCTTGGGGCTTAAGATTATTATTTTTGCTAAAGTAGTTTTGCTTGGGTCGCGGCCGCGGGGCCAAGTTGGCCTGGCCCCTTGGGGCCTCTGGCCCCCTGGGCCTGGGCCCGGTAGGCCCGGTCATTAATCCACCTATGGTGGCTCCACAATACTTGGATCAGTCGCACCTGCGTGTGCGTGTGTGTGTGGACAAGACAGGAGTAAAGTAAGGACGCGCTTTGCGTGGATGATACATTGCTTTTTTTAAATTTTTTTTTTTTTATAGTGAGTCACCCCACGCGTGTCTTGTGTGTTTGTGCAGCACATCAGCATCAGCAGCAACCCCTCCGTGCGTGGATCTGTAATCACACTTGACTGCATGCAGCTTCTGCAGGTGTCAGTGTGACAGCAGCTGGTGGGCGGGACTTGACGCCCCCAACTTCTCATCCCCCCTCTCTCTCTTTCTCTCTCCTCCATCATCCATCCATCCAGCGCGCCAGTCCGTCCTGCTCCAGCCCGCCGAGGAGCGCAGAGGAGAGCACGGCCACACCACCAAACCCCCCACCACCCCCCCTTGCCTGCAGTCCGAAGCCACCATGCACCTTTTCCACGCACGGGAGATTTATTCCACTTGATGCTCGTCTTTTTTTTTTTCTTGCTTTTTTTGGGGGGGGGAGTGTGTCCTTTTTTTTTTTGTATTAGGTGAGGGGAGGGGGTTGCAAGGACACCGCACAGAGCATCCTCTGTTCACACGCACCATCCTCATCCTCCTCCTCCTCCTCCTCCTCCTCCTCCTCCTTTCCTCCGAGGACCTTCAGGATCTTCTTCTCCTCCTGCAGCGGGAGCAGCAGACATGGATCTATGGCTCGACTCGATGCGGATTTGCCGGTGGAGGATTGTCTTGCTGCTCAGCCTCCTGTTCCGGGACCACCTCGGCTCCATGCTGGACTGCCCGCCGACGTGCAGCTGCTCGCAGACGGAGATCTATTGCAATAAGTCGCACAGCGGCCGCTTCTTCCCGCTGCTCGCCGTGCAGGACGGCGGCGGCGGCGGCGGCAACGGCACCGGCACCGTGGACCTGGCGGAGCTGTGCAGGAACATCACGTCCATGTGAGTACTTTTTTTTTTCTTCCTTAAAAAGAGTTCTCGTCACCTAAAAGTTGCACCTCAGCGGGCCTCCTCATCCTCATCCTCATCCTCATCCTCATTATCCTCCAGCTCGGATGCTGCGCCTCTCATCAGCAGCATCCGTGCGCGCGAGCGAGCGCGCTCCGGCGGATTGCGCCAAATGGAACAGAAACAAATGGCGCAGTGAGGTCAACTACACGCACAAACTTGACGCGTGTTTTGGCGTGGAAAAGGACGCACTTGTTGTGTGCATGCGCCAATATTGACGCTGCCTTTTTTTATTCTTATGTGTGCGCTCTTTTTCTTTCCATCCTGACTCAAATCATCCTCCAAAAAAAATATAAATGCATCATATTTATACTTTTTTATTTAATTTAACCTGCAATTTAATATCTTTTTTTTTTTTTTTTTTTTTGCAATTTAATATCTTAAGGACGAAAAGAAAAAAAAAAGTCATTTTATGCACGTTAACACGCTCATCATATGTGATGACAACTTGTTTGCGCCAGCGTCCTCCCACGCCACTAGAGGGCACCCTGCTCCCGCATCCGCTCCCTTCTCCATCAACCCCCCCTCTTTTTTTTTCTTTTTTCTTCCTTTCTTGTTGTCAAGAGGTTGCAGATTTAAGCGCATTAAAGAAAAGAATGGCGAGAAGATGAAGGTAGCAGCACCCTCAGTGATTACCCTGACCCCCCCCCCCCCACTCCTACCTTCCAAACCCCGGTCGTAATGATTTATTCATTGTGCGGCAACCTGTTAGCATCGTTTATCTCCCTCCGCTACATCATCAGCTGCCGCTTGCGTTTTTCTTTAGAAAAAGGACAAAAAAAAGTAGTGCGGTCATTAGAATTGATTTCTTTCTTTTGAAGTAGAACTTCTAATCCGCCAGGCTAATGACGCATTTATGATGCTCCAGCAGTCGCCTCGTCATGCATGTGCACCTAGAGCGGGCCTATTCAACTGCCCAAAAAGGCTTGATGACACCATTTAAACTAGGGTTGGTCGTGCATGCAGTACTCCCGCCACCCCACGGGGGGGCTACAGCGAGGCGTATGTGTCAGTTGGGTGAGTAGAAGAAGACTGACTCCAAAAAAATCTAAATAAATGGCGAAAATCTGACTTTTATTAACGACTGGATAACAAAGTATGAATTTTCTAGTGCACCAGTCGTTGTTTCTTGTCGGACCTTTTTAGTCGGCGGACACCGTAAGCTTCATCACGAAACTTGGTCAAACATTTTTAAGTCAACTTTATAAATGTATAGATATTTAGTTTGTTTTGCAGTTAAATTGCTTACATTGTGATGTTTGTGTTTTTTTGTCCGAAAGTAACTTGAAGCGCTAAATTTTGACCAGTAGAGGGCGATAACGCTACACCTTAGGTTTAATTGTGATGAGTCACATTCGTTGTGTGCAATGAAGGGTCAGTTGGGTGAGTAGAAGAAAACTGACTCCAAAAAATCTAAATAAATGGCGAAAATCTGACTTTTATTAACGACTGGATAACAAAATATGAATTTTCTAGTGCTCCGGTCGTTGATTCCTGTCGGACATTTTTAATCGGCGGACACGTGTAAGCTTCGTCACGAAACTTGGTCAAACATCTGTAAGTCGACTTCGTGTATGAAGATATTTAGTTTTGTATTGAAATTGCTGACATTGTGATGTTTGTTTTGTTTTGCCCGAGAGTAACTCTGGGCAGTCAAGGCTCGTTTAATACATGTAACGCTAAATTTTGACCAGTAGAGGGCGATAACGCTACACCTTAGGTTTAATTGTGATGAGTCACATTCGTTGTGTGCAATGAAGGGTCAGTTGGGTGAGTAGAAGAAGACTGACTCCCAAAAATCTAAATAACGACTGGATAACAAAGTATGAATTTTCTAGTGCACCAGTCGTTGTTTCCTGTCGGACCTTTTTGATCGGCGGACACGAGTAAGCTTCATCACAAAACTTGGTCAAACATTTGTAAGTCGACTTCGTGTATAAAGATATTTACTTTGTTTTGCAGTGAAATTGCTGACATCGTGATAATTGTTTGTTTTTGGTCCGAGAGTAACTCTGGGCGATCAAGGCTCGTTTAATACACGTAGCGCTAAATTTTGACCAGTAGAGGGCGATGACGCTACACCTTAGGTTTAATTGTGATGAGTCACATGCGTTGTGTGCAATGTCGATGTTGTTAAAAGCCTATGTAGTTGTGAGAATGTGCTAAAACTAAACCTATTTTATTCATGAAAAATACACAATGGACGCTTTACTTTTGTAATGTTAATCTTATGTTTATATTTTCAGTCTTTAGCGTTTCTTTCTTTCTTTTGAAGTAAAACTTCTAATCCGACTGACCCGCGCCAGGCTAATGACGCATTTATGATGCTCCAGCAGTCGCCTCGTCATGTGCACCTATAGCGGGCCTATTCAACTGCCCAAAAAGGCGTGATGACACCATTTAAACCAAGGTTGGTCGTGCATGCAGTACTCCCGCCATCCCACGGGGGGCAACAGTGAGGCGTATGCGTCACAATGAAGGGTCAGTTGGGTGAGTAGAAGAAGACTGACTCAAACAAATCTAAATCAATGGTGAAAATTTGACTTTTATTAACGACTGGATAACAAAGTATGCATTTTCTAGTGCTCCGGTCGTTGTTTCCTGTCGGACCTTTTTAATCGGAGGACACTGTTCCAGACACCTGTAAGCTTCATCTCAAAACTTGGTCAAACATCTCTAAGTCGACTTTGTTTATGCAGATATTTAGTTTTGTACTGAAATTGCTGACATCGTGATGTTTGTTTTGTTTTGTCCGAGAGTAACACTGGGCGGTCAAGGCTCGTTTAATACATGTAGCGCTACATTTTGACCAGTAGAGGGCAATAACGCTACACCTTAGGTTTAATTGTGATGAGTCACATTCGTTGTGTGCAATGAAGGGTCAGTTGGGTGAGTAGAAGAAGACTGACTCCAAAAAAATCTAAATAAATGGCGAAAATCTGACTTTTATTAACGACTGGATAACAAAGTGTGCATTTTCTACTGCTCCAGTCGTTGTTTCCTGTCGGACCTTTTTAATCGGCGGACACGTGTAAGCTTCATCTCGAAACTTGGTCAAACATTATTAGTAAGTTGACTTTGTGTATAAAGATATTTAGTTTGTTTTGCAGTGAAATTGCTGACATCGTGATGTTTGTTTTGTTTTGTCCGAGAGTAACTCTGGCCGATCAAGGCTCGTTTAATACATGTAGCGCTAAATTTTGACCAGTAGAGGGCGATAACGCTACACCTTAGGTTTAATTGTGATGAGTCACATGCGTTGACCCGCGCCAGGCTAATGACGCATTTATGATGCTCCAGCAGTCGTCTCGTCATGTGCACCTGAGCTACATATAATAATGCAACATGTATGTTGGAGGGAATGTGTTCCTTCTTTCGATCCCCGTCAAGGTGGGCCAATCTGGGTGGACAAAAGCACGGGAGACGGGCAACCATTTTAGAGTTTGCTCCGACCTTGAGATAGCTCGGTTCTGTCTCTCCAGTGCTGGTATCACAATGCTTTGTACTTAGTCCTTTTTGTAAAATATCATTTTTTAATATTTAATTCTAGTCACCCTCTCATTATTTAGACAGCCTTAGAACTAAAGAATCTGGGAGGACTCTCCCCTCCTAAAATGGGGGTCCTAATAATACTTTACATTTACTTTTTGATTACCACCCACTTAGGTAGCAGAGCCTGAACTAATTAGGTTCCATACCGGAGAGAATCTCTGAAGTTGAAGACAGAACTCTGACTTTGTTCAAATTTCAAAACAGTTTTTCCGCATCTGGGAAAACTGCTCAAATAACGTTGCTTCACATTCTTTGGCTCTTTCAGTGGCCTTTTGATTAAGAACAGGGTTTAGGTTCTCCGGTCTTTCATCTCTGTTGTTGTCTTTGTTTTTCATTAAAACAAGGCTTGTACAAAATGGAATCTCTGAAGTCGAAGACTGAACTCTGACTTTGTTCAAATTTAAAAAACGTTTTTCTGCATCTGGGAAAACTGCTGAAAGAACTACTTCATTGGGTCAAGGTTTTAGTTCAGAAAAAACAGGCTTTATTTAGCATACCTGTGATCTAAAATCGATATGTATGCCGTTACGAAATAATTCATAGAGGATCGTTAACGCTTGTGACAATCGACCAAGTACGTTGCTTCACATTCTTTGGCTCTTCAGTGGCCCTTTGATTAGGAACATATTTAGGTCCTCCGGTCTTTCATCTCTGTTGTCTTGTTTTTCATTAAAACAAGGCTTCTACAAAATGGAATCTCTGAAGTCGAAGACTGAACTCTGACTTTGTTCAAATTCAAAAAAACGTTTTTCCGCATCTGGGAAAACTGCTGAAAGAACTACTTCATTGGGTCAAGGTTTTAGTTCAGAAAAAACAGGCTTTATTTAGCATACCTGTGATCTAAAATTGATATGTATGCCGTTACGAAATGATTAATAAAGGATCGTTAAGGCTTGTGACAATCGACCAAGTACGTTGCTTCATGTTCGTTGGCCCTTTCAGTGGCCCTTTGATTAGGAACGTGTTTATGTACTCTGGTCTTTCATCTCTGTTGTTGTCTTTGTTTTTCATTAAAAGAAGGCTTGTACAAAATGGAATCTTTGAAGTCGAAGACTGAACTCTGACTTTGTTAAAATTTCAGTTTTTCCGCATCTGGGCAATTTGCTGAAACAGCTCAAACAATTACTTGATCGGGTCAATGTTTTAGCTCAGAAAAACAGGCTTTATTGAGGATAGCTGTGATAAAAAAATTGACATGTACGGCGTTACGAAATAATTAATTGAGGATCATTAACGCTTGTGACGATCGACCAAGTACGTTGCTTCACATTCTTTGAGTTATTCAGTGGCCCTTTGATTAAGAACATGTTTAGATTCTCCGGTCTTTCATCTCTTTTGTTGTCTTTGTTTTTCATTTAAACAAGGCTTGTAAAAAATGGAATCTCTGATGTCGAAGACTGAACTCTGACTTCGTTCAAATTTACACAAGGTTTTTCCGCATCTGGGAAAACTGCTGAAATAACTTTTTCATTGGGTCAAGGTTTTAATTCAGAAAAACAGGCTTTATTGAGCATACCTGTGATCTAAAATGTAAATGTACGTTGTTAGGAAATAATTCATAGAGGATCGTTAACGCTTGTGACGATCGACCAAGTACTTTGCTTCACATTCTTTGAGTTATTCAGTGGCCCTTTGATTAAGAACATGTTTAGGTTCTCCGGTCTTTCATCTCTGTTGTCTTGTTTTTCATTAAAACAAGGCTTGTACAAAATGGAATCTCTGATGTCTAAGACTGAACTCTGACTTCGTTCAAATTTAAAAAAACGTTTTTCCGCATCTGGGAAAACTGCTGAAAGAACTACTTCCTTGGGTCAAGGTTTTAGTTCAGAAAATCCGGTTTCATTGAGCATACCTGTGATCAAAAATGTATATGTACGGCGTTACAAAATAATTCATAGAAGATCGTTAACTCTTGTGACGATACACCAAGTACGTTGGTTCACATTCTTTGGCTCTTTCAGTGGCCCTTTGATTAGGAACATGTTTAGGTTCTCCGGTCTTTCATCTCTGTTGTCTTGTTTTTCATTAAAACAAGGCTTGTACAAAATGGAATCTCTGAAGTCGAAGACTGAACTCTGACTGTGTTCAAATTTAAAAAACGTTTTTCCGCATCTGGGAAAACTGCTGAAAGAACTACTTCATTAGGTCAAGGTTTTAGTTCAGAAAAACAGACTTTATTTAGCATACCTGTGATCTAAAATTGATATATTTGCCGTTATGAAATAATTAATAAAGGATCGTTAAGGCTTGTGACAATCGACCAAGTACGTTGCTTCATGTTTGTTGGCCCTTTCAGTGGCCCTTTGATTAGGAATGTGTTTATGTCCTCTGGTCTTTCATCTCTGTTGTTGTCTTTGTTTTTCATTAAAAGAAGGCTTGTACAAAATGGAATCTTTGAAGTCGAAGACTGAACTCTGACTTTGTTAAAATTTCAGTTTTTCCGCATCTGGGCAATTTGCTCAAACAGCTCAAACATTTACTTCATCGGGTCAATGTTTTAGCTCAGAAAAACAGGCTTTATTGAGGATACCTGTGATGAAAAATATATATGTCCGGCATTACGAAATAATTCATAGAAGATCGTTAACGCTTGTGACAATCGACCCAAGTACGTTGCTTCACATTCTTTAGCTCTTTCAGTGGCCTTTTGATTAAGAACATGTTTAGGTTCTCCGGTCTTTCTTCTCTGTTGCTGTCTTTGTTTTTCATTAAAACAAGGCTTGTACAAAATGGAATCTCTGATGTCTAAGACTGAACTCTGACTTTGTTCAAATTTAAAGAACGTTTTTCCGCATCTGGGAAAACTGCTGAAAGAACTACTTCATTGGGTCAAGGTTTTAGTTCAGAAAAAACAGGCTTTTTTTTAGCATACCTGTGATCTAAAATTGATATGTATGCCGTTACGAAATAATTAATAAAGGATCGTTAAGGCTTGTGACAATCGACCAAGTGCGTTGCTTCATGTTCGTTGGCTCTTTCAGTGGCTCTTTGATTAGGAACGTGTTTATGTCCTCTGGTCTTTCATCTCTGTTGTTGTCGTTGTTTTCCATTAAAAGAAGGCTTGTACAAAATGGAATCTTTGAAGTCGAAGACTGAACTCTGACTTTGTTAAAATTTCAGTTTTTCCGCATCTGGGCAATTTGCTCAAACAGCTCAAACAATTACTTCATTGGGTCAATGTTTTAGCTCAGAAAAACAGGCTTTATTGAGGATAGCTGTGATAAAAAATTGACATGTACGGCGTTACGAAATAATTAATTGAGGATCATTAACACTTGTGACGATCGACCAAGTACGTTGCTTCACATTCTTTGAGTTATTCGGTGGCCCTTTGATTAAGAACATGTTTAGGTTCTCCGGTCTTTCAGCTCTGTTGTTGTCTTTGTTTTTCATTAAAACAAGGCTTGTACAAAAATGGAATCTCTGATGTCGAGGACTGAACTCTGACTTCGTTCAAATTTACAGAACGTTTTTCCGCATCTGGGAAAACTGCTGAAATAACTTTTTCATTGGGTCAAGGTTTTAATTCAGAAAAACAGGCTTTATTGAGCATACCTGTGATCTAAAATGTAAATGTACGTTGTTAGGAAATAATTCATAGAGGATCGTTAACGCTTGTGACGATCGACCAAGTACTTTGCTTCACATTCTTTGAGTTATTCAGTGGCCCTTTGATTAAGAACATGTTTCGGTTCTCCGGTCTTTCAGCTCTGTTGTTGTCTTTGTTTTTCATTAAAACAAGGCTTGTACAAAATGGAATCTCTGATGTCTAAGACTGAACTCTGACTTCGTTCAAATTTAAAAAAAACATTTTTCCGCATCTGGGAAAACTGCTGAAAGAGCTACTTCATCGGCTCAAGGTTTTAGTTCAGAAAATCCGGTTTCATTGAGCATACCTGTGATCTAAAATGTATATGTACGGCGTTACAAAATAATTCATAGAAGATCGTTAACTCTTGTGACGATACACCAAGTACGTTGGTTCACATTCTTTGGCTCTTTCAGTGGCCCTTTGATTAGGAACATGTTTAGGTCCTCCGGTCTTTCATCTCTGTTGTTGTCTTTGGCTTTCATTAAAACAAGGTTTGTACAAAATGGAATCTTTGAAGTCTAAGACTAAACTCTGACTTCGTTTAAAATTGCAGAAGTTTTTCCGCATCTGGGCCAACTGCTCGAAGAACTACTCCGTTGGGTCAAGGAAAAACAGGCTTTATTGAGCATACCTGTGATCAAAAATTGATATGTACGGCGCTACGAAATATTTCATAGAGGATCGTTAACGCTTGTGATGATCGACCAAGTACGTTGCTTCACGTTCTCATCCCTAATTAAGGCGGAGCGACGCGGTGCTCATTGCCTCGTCAATGAGCACCGTGCCAGTGGAGGACTCGTGGCCGTCATCAGTATGCGCACAGACGCGGGGCACTCTGCCTGATTCGAGGACGCACCGCACGCAGGACGCCCTGTCCTCGCTCCTCTCCGCCAAAAAAAAGCCGCCTATTTGCCTCATAACAAGAGGAACACAAGATGATGGCCGGCTTTTTTGGAGATGAAAAAGGACTAAAACGGGCGAGAGAAAAGTACCCAGTCCTGATAGTAGTCATTTTTTCATTCCTAGTAAGAGGCATCCGTTTGGAAGTGGAGTACAAGATGAGGTCTGGATGTTACACTTGAAGCAAAAAAAAAAAACACCACCAAGTGTCAGGCAGGTTGTTTGTTTTTGCACCTTCCAATTAGCGCCTCCCCTGCTGATGTTTGTTCTTAGTATCATTATTTTGAGTTCATTGTTGCTATTCTTGGATAAAGAAAACCACCTTTCTTGTACCCCAAAATTGAACAATTCTCCATAGCGTCTTCTTCCTGGTGGTATTTTTATGAGCAACTCTGTAATAATCCAGGTTCTAACCCCATGACTTGAAAGAAAGTGTAGCATGAGTACCAGCACAAGAAAGTTAAGCTGCTGGGGATGAGTATTTGACTTTCTTCAAGACTGACTACGGGTATTGACCTGATTGCTATTTGATATACTTGAACTGGATAAAGTGGTAGTAGGTGGTGCTAAATTCCAAAGTTTTTGCCGTTTTGCCGATGTAAATTGTCGGACCATGGCTCCTGGGGATCGGGTATTTGACTGTTTTTGAGACTGACTACGGGCTTTAGAGCATTAAACTGTCCTAACTCAGTTTCTGTTTTTATATGGTGCCTTCTACTGACTTAAAAATTTGGCACTCATGTCGATCATGAGTAAAGGCACCAAAAGTGACAAGAATCTATGTTGTTACAAGAACAAAATGGACATTTTGCACGGAAGTCGACATTGTTAGCCCATTTTTGGCTTTTTATAGTACTTGAACTTCACTTGATTTGTCATAGGATGTTGACTTGAAAGATGTCGAACTCGAATCAGGTACTCTAGCCGAATAGGCGACCCTAAATAAAAAAGGTTTTAAGGGTTTGTAAATGCGTGTGGGCGGAGCATCACATCAAAGGATGGACATTTGACTGCGGTTTCTAGATTGAGTAAGGGCTCACTAGAATCAAACTGTCATACCTCTGTTTCTGATGCAAATATCCATTTCAAATTTTGAGTGGTCCCCAAACTGTCTAAACATTTCTAGGCATGTTTGTCATGAGTAGAGGCACAAAAAGTGACAAGAATCTATGTTGTTACTAGAACAAGATGGAAGTTTTGCCCGGAAGTGGACATTTTCAGCCCACTTTTGGCCCTTTCTAGAACTCAAACTTCACTCGACTTGTCATAGGAAGTTGACGTGACTGCCAAACTCGAATCAGGTACTCTACCCGAATAGGTGACACTAAATAAAAAAAGGTTTTAAGGTTGTGTAAATACGCATGGGCGATGCATCGAGGAAAAGGATGGACGTTTGACTGCGGTTTCTAGATTAAGTAAGGGCTTTCGAGACTCAAACTGTCATAACTCTGTTTCTGATGCAAAGATGCCTTTCAGATTTAAGGTGGCCCCCAAAGAACTGAACATTTCTAGGCATGTTTGTCATGGGTAAAGGCACAAAAAGTGACCAGAATCTATGTTGTTGCAACAACAAGATGGACGTTTTGCACAGAAGTGGTCATTTTCAGCCCGATTTTGGCCCTTACTAGTACTTGAACGTCACTCGACTTGCCATAGGATGTTGACCTGACTGTGAAACTCGAATCAGGTATACTAGCCGAATAGGTGATACTAAATAAAAAAAGGTTTTAAGGTTTTGTGAATATGCGTGGGCGATGCATCGCGGAAAAGAATGGACGTTTGACTGCGGTTTCTAGATTAAGTAAGGGCTTTCGAGACTCAAACTGTCATAACTCTGTTTCTGATGCAAAGATGCCTTTCAGATTTAAGGTGGTCCCCAAAGAACTGAACATTTCTAGGCATGTTTGTCATGGGTAAAGGCACAAAAAGTGACAAGAATTTATGTTGTTACAAGAACAAGATGGACGTTTTGCACGGAAGTGGTCATTTTCAGACCGATTTTGGCCCTTACTAGTACTCAAACTTCACTCGACTTGTCATAAGATGTTGACCTGACTGCCAAACTCGAATCAGGTATACGAGCCTAATAGGGGATACTAAATAAAAAAGGTCTTAAGGTTTTGTAAATGCGTGTGGATGATGCATCGCGGCAAAAGATGGGCGTTTGACTGCGGTTTCTAGATTAAGTAAGGGCTTTCGAGACTCAAACTGTCATAACTCTGTTTCTGATGCAAAGATGCCTTTCAGATTTAAGGTGGTCCCCAAAGAACTGAACATTTCTAGGCATGTTTGTCATGAATAGAGGCACAACAAGTGACAATAATCTATGTTGTTACAAGAACAAGATGGACGTTTTGCACAGAAGTGGTCATTTTCAGTCCGATTTTGGCCCTTACTGGTACTCAAACGTTACTTGACTTGTCATAGGATGTTGACCTGACTGTGAAACTCGAATCAGGTATACTAGCCGAGTAGGTGACACCAAATAAAAAAAGGTTTTAAGGTTTTGTAAATACGCGTGGGCGATGCATCGCGGAAAAGGATGGACGTTTGACTGCGGTTTCTAGATTAAGTAAGGGCTTTCGGGACTCAAACTGTCATAACTCTGTTTCTGATGCAAAGATGCCTTTCAGATTTAAGGTGGTCCCCAAAGAACTGAACATTTCTAGGCATGTTTGTCATGGGTAAAGGCACAAAAAGTGACCAGAATCTATGTTGTTTCAAGAACAAGATGGAAGTTTTGCACGGAGGTGGACATTTTCAGTCCAATTTTGGCCCTTACTAGTACTCAAACTTCACTCAACTTGTCATAGGAAGTTGACCTGACTGTGAAACTCGAATCAGGTATACTAACCGAATAGGTGACACTAAATAAAAAAGGGTTTTAAGGTTTTGTAAATACGTGTGGGCGATGCATCGCGGGAAAGGATGGACGTTTGACTGCGGTTTCTAGATTAAGTAAGGGCTTTCGAGACTCAAACTGTCATAACTCTGTTTCTGATGCAAAGATGCATTTCAGATTTAAGGTGGTCCCCAAAGAACTGAACATTTCTAGGCATTTTTTTCATGAATAGAGGCACACAATTTACAATAATCCATTTGTTACAAGGACAAGATGGACGTTTTGCACAGAAGTGGACATTTTCAGTCCATTTTTTACCCTTTCTAGTACTCGAACTTCCCTCGACTTGACTGTGAAACTCGAATCAGGTATCCTAGCGTGGGCGATGCATCGCGGAAAAGGATGGACATTTGATTGCGGTTTCTAGATTAAGTAAGGGCTTTCGAGACTCAAACTGTCATAACTCTGTTTCTGATGCAAAAATACCTTTCAGATTTAAGGTGGTCCCCAAAGAACTGAACATTTCTAGGCATGTTTGTCATGGGTAGAGGCACAAAAAGTGACAAGAATCTATGTTGTTACAAGAACAAGATGGAAGTTTTGCACGGAAGTGGTCATTTTCAGTCCAATTTTGGCCCTTACTAGTACTCAAACTTCACTCTACTTGTCATAAGATGTTGACCTGACTGCCAAACTCGAATCAGGTATATGAGCCAAATAGCGGATACTAAATAAAAAAGGTCTTAAGGTTTTGTAAATACGCGTGGGCGATGCATCGCGGAAAAGGATGGACGTTTGACTGTGGTTTCTAGATTAAGTAAGGGCTTTCGAGACTCAAACTGTCAACTCATTTTCTGATGCAAAGATGCCTTTCAGATTTAAGGTGGTCCCCAAAGAACTGAACATTTCTAGGAATGTTTGTCATGGGTAGAGGCACAAAAAGTGACAAGAATCTATGTTGTTATAAGAACAAGATGGACGTTTTGCACAGAGTGGTCATTTTCAGCCCGATTTTGGCCCTTACTAGTACTCGAACGTCACTCGACTTGTCATAGGAAGTTGACCTGACTGTGAAACTCGAATCAGGTATACTAACCGAATAGGTGACACCAAATAAAAAAAGGTTTTAAGGTTTTGTAAATACGCGTGGGCGATGCATCGCGGAAAAGGATGGACATTTGATTGCGGTTTCTAGATTAAGTAAGGGCTTTCGAGACTCAAACTGTCATAACTCTGTTTCTGATGAAAAGATGCCTTTCAGATTTAAGGTGGTCCCCAAAGAACTGAACATTTCTAGGCATGTTTGTCATGGGTAGAGGCACAAAAAGTGACCAGAATCTATGTTGTTTCAAGAACAAGATGGACGTTTTGCACAGAAGTGCTCATTTTCAGCCGATTTTGGCCCTTACTAGTACTCAAACTTCACTCGACTTGTCATAAGATGTTGACCTGACTGCCAAACTCGAATCAGGTATACGAGCCAAATAGGGGATACTAAATAAAAAAGGTCTTAAGGTTTTGTAAATACGCGTGGGCGATGCATCGAGGAAAAGGATGGACGATTGACTGCGGTTTCTAGATTAAGTAAGGGCTTTCGGGACTCAAACTGTCATAACTCTGTTTCTGATGCAAAGATGCCTTTCAGATTTAAGGTGGTCCCCAAAGAAACTGAACATTTCTAGGCATGTTTGTCATGGGTAAAGGCACAAAAAGTGACCAGAATCTATGTTGTTTCAAGAACAAGATGGACGTTTTGCAGAGAAGTGGTCATTTTCAGTCCGATTTTGGCCCTTATTAGTACTCGAACGTCACTCGACTTGCCATAGGATGTTGACCTGACGGTGAAACTCGAATCAGGTATGCTAGCCGAATAGGTGATACTAAATAAAAAAAGGTTTTAAGGTTTTGTGAATATGCGTGGGCGATGCATCGCGGAAAAGGATGGACGTTTGACTGCGGTTTCTAGATTAAGTAAGGGCTTTCGAGACTCAAACTGTCCTAACTCTGTTTCTGATGCAAAGATACCGTTCAGATTTAAGGTGGTCCCCAAAGAACTGAACATTTCTAGGCATGTTTGTCATGGGTAGAGGCACAAAAAGTGACCAGAATCTATGTTGTTACAAGAACAAGATGGACGTTTTGCACAGAAGTGGTCATTTTCAGCCCGATTTTGGCCCTTACTAGTACTCAAACTTCACTTGACTTGTCATAGGATGTTGACCTGACTGTGAAACTCGAATCAGGTGTACAAGCCTAGTAGGGGATACTGTATAAAAAAGGTCTTAAGGTTTTGTAAATGCGTGTGGATGATGCATCGCGGCAAAAGATGGGCGTTTGACTGCGGTTTCTAGATTAAGTAAGGGCTATCGAGACTCAAACTGTCATAACTCTGTTTCTGATGCAAAGATGCCTTTCAGATTTAAGGTTGTCTCCAAAGAACTGAACATTTCTAGGCATGTTTTTCATGGGTAAAGGCACAAAAAGTGACCAGAATTTATGTTGTTACAAGAACAAGATGGACGTTTTGCACAGAAGTGCTCATTTTCAGCTGATTTTGGCCCTTACTAGTACTCGAACTTCACTCGACTTGTCATAAGATGTTGACCTGACTGCCAAACTCGAATCAGGTATACGAGCCAAATAGGGGATACTAATTAAAAAAGGTCTTAAGGTTTTGTAAATGCGTGTGGATGATGAATCGCGGAAAAGGATGGGCGTTTGACTGCGGTTTCTAGATTAAGTAAGGGCTTTCGAGACTCAAACTGTCATAACTCTGTTTCTGATGCAAAGATGCCTTTCAGATTTAAGTTGGTCCCCAAAGAACTGAACATTTCTAGGCATGTTTGTCATGGGTAAAGGCACAAAAAGTGACAAGAATCTATGTTGTTGCAAGAACAAGATGGACGTTTTGCACAGAAGTGGTCATTTTCAGTCCAATTTTGGCCCTTACTAGTACTCTACGTTACTTGACTTGCCATAGCATGTTGACCTGACTGTGAAACTCGAATCAGGTATACTAGCTGAATAGGTGACACCAAATAAAAAAAGGTTTTAAGGTTTTGTAAATACTCATGGGCGATGCATCGCGGAAAAGGATGGACGTTTGACTGCGGTTTCTAGATTAAGTAAGGGCTTTCGAGACTCAAACTGTCATAACTCTGTTTCTGATGCAAAGATGCCTTACATATTTAAGGTGGTCCCCAAAGAACTGAACATTTCTAGGCATGTTTGTCATGGGTAAAGGCACAAAAAGTGACCAGAATCTATGTTGTTTCAAGAACAAGATGGACGTTTTGCAGAGAAGTGGTCATTTTCAGCCCGATTTTGGCCCTTAGTAGTACTTGAACATCACTCGACTTACCATAGGATGTTGACCTGACTGTCAAACTCGAATCAGGTATACTAGCTGAATAGGTGACACTAAATAAAAAAGGTTTTAAGGTTTTGTAAATACTCATGGGCGATGCATCGAGGAAAAGGATGGACGTTTGACTGCGGTTTCTAGATTAAGTAAGGGCTTTCGGGACTCAAAGTGTCATAACTCTGTTTCTGATGCAAATATGCCTTTCAGATTCAAGGTGGCCCCCAAAGAACTGAACATTTCTAGGCATGTTTGTCATGGGTAAAGGCACAAAAAGTGACAAGAATCTATGTTGTTTCAAGAACAAGATGGATGTTTTGCAGAGAAGTGGTCATTTTCAGCCCGATTTTGGCCCTTACTAGTACTCAAACGTTACTTGACTTGTCATAGCATGTTGACCTGACTGTGAAACTCGAATCAGGTATACTAGCCGAGTAGGTGACACCAAATAAAAAAAGGTTTTAAGGTTTTGTAAATACACGTGGGCGATGCATCGAGGAAAAGGATCGACGTTTGACTGCGGTTTCTAGATTAAGTAAGGGCTTTCGGGACTCAAACTGTCATAACTCTGTTTCTGATGCAAGGATGCCTTTCAGATTTAAGGTGGTCCCCAAAGAACTGAACATTTCTAGGCATGTTTGTCATGGGTAGAGGCACAAAAAGTGACCAGAATCTACGTTGTTTCAAGAACAAGATGGACGTTTTGCACAGAAGTGCTCATTTTCAGCCCGATTTTGGCCCTTACTGGTACTCGAACTTCACTCGACTTGCCATAGGATGTTCACCTGACTGTGAAACTCGAATCAGGTACTCTACCCGAATAGGCGACACTAAATAACATGTGTGTGGCTGGTGCATTGCGGCAAAGGATATACAGTACATTTGACTGCGGTTTCTAGACTAAGGGCTCACTAGGATCAAACTGTCATAACTCTGTTTCTGATGCAAAGATCCCTTTTAGATCTACGGTTGTCCCCCAAATGTCTGAACTTTTTTAAGCATGTTTGTCATAGGTAGAGGCACAAAAAGTGACAAGAATCTAAGTTGTTACAAGAACAAGATGGACGTTTTGCACGGAATTGGACATTTTCATCCCATTTTTGGTCTTTTCTAGTCCTCGAACTTCACTCGACTTGTCGTAGGATGTTGACCTGACTGTCTAAATTTAATCGACTCTTCCTATCGTATTGACTTGATTGCTGTGATACTTGATCTGGCTATAATAAATGGATAGGGGATGCTAATTGCCAAAGCTTTAGCCGTTTTGTCAATGTATATGTGTGGACCATGGCTACTGGGGATGACTATTTGACAGTTTTAGAGACTGACTACAGGCTTTAGAGCCATAAACTGTCCGAACTCAGTTTCTGTTTTTACATTGTGCCTTCTACTGACTTAAAATTGTCAATCCTGAGTAGAGGCACAAAAAGTGACAAGAATCTATGTTGTTACAAGAACAAGATGGACGTTTCCGACATTATTAACCCACTTATGTCCCATACTAGTACTCAAACTTCACTCGACTTGTCTTAGGATGTTGACCTGACTGTCAAACTCGAATCAGGTACTCTGGCCGAATAGAGGACACTAAATAAAAAAGGTTTTAAGGTTTTGTACATGCGTGTGGACGATGCATCGCGGAAAAGGATGGACTGTGTAGTAGACTGTGGTGTCTAGATTGAGTAAGGGCTCACTACAATCTCTGTTTCTGATACATATATGCCTTTTAGATTTTGAGTGGTCCCCAAATTGACAAAAATTTGAGTAGAGGCACAAAAAGTGACAAGAATCTATGTTGTTACTAGAACAAGATGGACGTTTTGCACGGAAGTGGACATCTTCAGCCCACTTTTGGTCCTTTCTAGTACTCAAACTTCACTCGACTTGTCATAGGATGTCTAATTTTAATCGACTCTTCTTATCGTATTGACTTGATTGCTGTGATACTTGATCTGGCTACAATTAATGGGCAGGTGATGATAATTGCCAAAGATTTAACTGTTTTGTCAATGTTTATGTGTGGACCATGGCTACTGGGGATGAGTATTTGACTGTTTTAGAGACTGACTACAGGTTTTAGAGCCATAAACTGGGGTTGGGTGTCTTGGCAGTTAGGGGTTTGGTGTCTTGGTTAGGGGTTGGGTGTCTTGGTTTGGTGTCTTGGTTTGGTGTTGGGTGTCTTGGCAGTTAGGGGTTTGGTGTCTTGGTTAGGGGTTGGTTGTCTTGGCAGTTAGGAGTTTGGTGTCTTGGCAGTTAGGGGTTTGGTGTCTTGGTTAGAGGTTGGGTGTCTTGGCAATTAGGGGTTTGGTGTCTTGGTTAGGAGTTGGGTGTCTTGGCAGTTAGGGGGTTGGTGTCTTGGTTAGGGGTTTGGTGTCTTGGTTTGGTGTTGGGTGTCTTGGCAGCTAGGGGTTTGGTGTCTTGGTTAGGGGTTGGGTGTCTTGGCAGTTAGGGGTTTGGTGTCTTGGTTAGAGGTTGGGTGTCTTGGCAATTAGGAGTTTGGTGTCTTGGTTAGGGGTTGGGTGTCTTGGCAATTATGGGTTTGGTGTTTTGGTTAGGGATTGGGTGTCTTAGCAATTATAGGTTTGGTGTCTTGGCAATTATGGGTTTTGTGTCTTGGTTAGGGGTTGGGTGTCTTGACAGTTAGGGGTTTAGTGTCTTGGTTAGGGGTTGGATGTCTTGGCAATTATGGGTTTGGTGTCTTGGTTAGGGGTTGGGTGTCTTGGCAGTTAGGGGTTTGGTGTCTTGGTTAGGGATTGGTTGTCTTGGTAGTTAGGGGTTTGGTGTCTTGGTTAGGGGTTGGTTGTCTTGGCAGTTAGGGGTTTGGTGTCTTGGTTAGGGGTTGGGTGTCTTGGCAGTTAGGGGTTTGGTGTCTTGGTTAGAGGTTGGGTGTCTTGGCAATTAGGGGTTTGGTGTCTTGGTTAGACGTTGGGTGTCTTGGCAATTATGGGTTTGGTGTCTTGGTTAGAGGTTGGGTGTCTTGGCAATTAGGAGTTTGGTGTCTTGGTTAGGGGTTGGGTGTCTTGGCAATTATGGGTTTGGTGTTTTGGTTAGGGATTGGGTGTCTTGGCAATTATAGGTTTGGTGTCTTGGCAATTATGGGTTTGGTGTCTTGGTTAGGGGTTGGGTGTCTTGACAGTTAGGGGTTTAGTGTCTTGGTTAGGGGTTGGATGTCTTGGCAATTATGGGTTTGGTGTCTTGGTTAGGGGTTGGGTGTCTTGGCAGTTAGGGGTTTGGTGTCTTGGTTAGGGATTGGTTGTCTTGGTAGTTAGGGGTTTGGTGTCTTGGTTAGGGGTTGGTTGTCTTGGCAGTTAGGGGTTTGGTGTCTTGGTTAGGGGTTGGGTGTCTTGGCTGTTAGGGGTTTGGTGTCTTGGTTAGAGGTTGGGTGTCTTGGCAATTAGGGGTTTGGTGTCTTGGTTAGACGTTGGGTGTCTTGGCAATTATGGGTTTGGTGTCTTGGTTAGAGGTTGGGTGTCTTGGCAATTAGGGGTTTGGTGTCTTGGTTAGGGGTTGGGTGTCTTGGCAATTATGGGTTTGGTGTTTTGGTTAGGGATTGGGTGTCTTGGCAATCATAGGTTTGGTGTCTCGGCAATTATGGGTTTGGTTTCTTGGTTAGGGGTTGGGTGTCTTGACAGTTAGGGGTTTAGTGTCTTGGTTAGGGGTTGGATGTCTTGGCAATTATGGGTTTGGTGTCTTGGTTAGGGGTTGGGTGTTTTGGCAGTTAGGGGTTGGGTGTCTTGGTTAGGGCTTGGGTGTCTTGGCAATTATGGGTTTGGTGTCTTGGTTAGGGGTTGAGTGTCTTGGCAGTTAGGGGTTTGGTGTCTTGGTTAGAGGTTGGGTGTCTTGGCAATTAGGGGTTTGGTGTCTTGGTTAGGGGTTGAGTGTCTTTGCAATTATGGGTTTGGTGTCTTGGTTAGGGGTTGGGTGTCTTGGCAATTATGGGTTTGGTGTCTTGGTTAGGGGTTGGGTGTCTTTGCAATTAAGGTTTTGGTGTCTTGGTTAGGGGTTGGGTGTCTTGCCAATTATGGGTTTGGTGTCTTGGTTAGGGGTTGGGTGTATTGACACATGGGGGTTTGGTGTCTTTCTGATGCAAATATCCCCTCCACATTTTGTTGGGCACAACTTCTGAGTCAACAATTTGGTAGCCATGTTTATCTTGAAACGTAGCACAAAAAAGTAAGAACCCATGTTTCAAAACAGTCTATTTTTGGCCATTTTAGTACTAATGGACTACTAGAGTGTTGAATTAATTGCTGTCAAATTCGAATGCGGTATTGCAGCCGAGGAAGCGAGGTTAAATTGCTAAAAAGTTTTAACAATGCGTGTGGGTGAAGCATGGGCATATTGACCTTTTCTGAATGGACTATGTAAGATACAAATATTGGATTTTATATATATATTTTTTTTCTGGCTTAAACTTGTCGACAATTTTAGCGGCGGCCTCTACTCACTAAAATGAATACCCGTCAATCATTCTGGAAGTTTAAATTTATTTCAAACTGTACATTCTGATACCAGCTTCCATCCGGCATTTAATTTAGTTTTTTGATGCGTCCAAGTCCTGGCGGACACAACCTGTCTGCTGTGCTTCTTTTTGACGAATACATTTTTTTTTTTTTTCCAGGTCCATCACCTTCATCCTGTCCTGTTATGCAGCTCCTCCAAAGTGCTAACCTTGTTTAAAAGCCCTCACATCAATTTGCTTTATACCCAGTGGAAACGCTGCAATAAAAAGCGCTAATATCACGCGGCATCCCATAAGAATCCCGCTGGGATTTATCTGTAGTCACACACATCATTAACATTACATCATTAAGTGTGCTACTTGCAAAAAGGCGAGACGGCAAATAGGTCCTCTGCAGAGGTTTGTTTTATTCTTTCAGGGATAAAACATCGTAACATTGGCCAACATATAAGTCAGTGTAAATATATGCTGGGTGGGGGCTGGCTATTTACTCGGGTCTGCAAGGTTTTAAATGCTATTAAACGCATGAAGGCTATAGTTTCTACTGTAAATTATGGACTATAAGCCGCTATCTTTTTTCCCTATGCTTTGAACCCTGTGGTTTACAAAACAGTGTGGCTAACTTATGGATTTTTATTCACCAACGGTCAATGTTTTGTGTCCAATAGTTTCCATTAAACTCAAGCAGAGACACTGAAATGGTGTGTTATTGTTTTGGACGAGTTTGCTTACTGTCGTTTTAACGTCCTAAACCAGACGTAAAACCGTCCGCAGCGTTTCTGCTGGAAAGGATTCTTAATTCATCGCTCCAAAAAACCTTGATTTTTTTTACAATACAACTAAAACAATTCATACTTACTAAACCGTCCCTTGTGTGATGTACGTGCTATCGTAATGTAATCAAGCTAGCGTCGTTAGTGTTAGCGAACATGCCAACGTGTTTACTAGTGTTAGTGTTATTAACTTAAAATGGCTATATTTTTGTACTGTTTCAGTTGTCGTAAATTCAACGGAAAGTCACCGTGGCGTCATTGAGTCTGTTTAGCTGATTGGAGAGCTAGCTTCTACAGCTAGTGGGGTCCACGACGATGACTTCTGTTTTGTTGAAACAGCCGTTTTACTGCCGTGTTACAGACACCGTTTAGAAACAATGAAGGAATGTAAATAAGGATTTAGAAAATATTTCTGTGTAAATAACGTATATATCTGCAGTTTATATAATTTTATTTTTTTTTCTTTAACAATTTAGTGGGTGTGGCTATGTATGATTCGGAAAATACGATACATTTCACCCACTGCTTAATTTCATATATATTTTTTCATCAATCAGGGGTTTGGTTTCATGGTCATGGGTTGGTTGGGTGTCTTGCCAATTATGGGTTTGGTGTCTTGGTTAGGGGTTGGGTGTCTTGGCAATTAAGGGTTTGGTGTCTTGGTTAGGGGTTGGGTGTCTTGACAATAATGGGTTGGGTGTATTGGCAATTATGGGTTTTGTGTCTTGGTTAGGGGTTGGGTGTCTGGGCAGTTAAGGGTTTGGTGCCTTGTTTAGAGGTTGGGTGTCTTGGCAATTAGGGGTTTGGGTGTTTTGGCAATTGAGGGTTTGGTGTCTTGGTTAGGGGTTGGGTGTCGTGGCAATTATGGGTTTGGTGTCTTGGCTAGGGGTTGGGTGTCTTTACAGTTAGGGGTTGGGTGTCTTGGTTAGGGCTTGGGTGTCTTGACAATAATGGGTTTGGTGTCTTGGCAATTATGGGTTTGGTGCCTTGTTTAGAGGTTGGGTGTCTTGGCAATTAGGGGTTTGGTGTCTTGGTTAGGGTTTGGGTGTCTTGGCAATTAAGGGTTTGGTGTCTTGGTTAGGGGTTGGGTGTGTTGGCAATTAGGGGTTTGGTGTCTTGGTTAGGGGTGGGGGGTCTTGGCAATTAGGGGTTTGGTGTCTTGGCAATTATGGGTTTTGTGTCTTGGTTAGGGGTTGGGTGTCTGGGCAGTTTGGGGTTTGTTGCCTTGTTTAGAGGTTGGGTGTCTTGGCAATTACGGTTTTTGTGTCTTGGTTAGGTGTTGGGTGTCTTGCCAATTAGGGGTTTGGTGTCTTGGTTAGGGGTTGGATGTCTTGGCAATTAGACTTTGGTGTCTTGGTTAGGGGTTGGCTGTCTTGGTTAGGGTTTGGGTGTCTTGACAATAATGGGTTTTGTGTCTTGGTTAGGGGTTGGGTGTCTGGGCAGTTAAGGGTTTGGTGCCTTGTTTAGAGGTTGGGTGTCTTGGCAATTAGGGGTTTGGGTGTCTTGGCAATTAAGGGTTTGGTGTCTTGGTTAGGGGTTGGGTGTCGTGGCAATTATGGGTTTGGTGTCTTGGTTAGGGGTTGGGTGTCTTTACAGTTAGGGGTTGGGTGTCTTGGTTAATGCTTGGGTGTCTTGACAATAATGGGTTTGGTGTATTGGCAATTATGGGTTTGGTGCCTTGTTTAGAGGTTGGGTGTCTTGGCAATTAGGGGTTTGGTGTCTTGGTTAGGGTTTGGGTGTCTTGGCAATTAAGGGTTTGGTGTCTTGGTTAAGGGTTGGGTGTCGTGGCAATTATGGATTTAGTGTCTTGGTTAGGGGTTGGGTGTGTTGGCAATTAGGGGTTTGGTGTCTTGGTTTGGAGGAAGGGGGTCTTGGCAATTAGGGGTTTGGTGTCTTGGCAATTATGGGTTTTGTGTCTTTTTTAAGGGGTTGGGTGTCTGGGCAGTTAGGGGTTTGTTGCCTTGTTTAGAGGTTGGGTGTCTTGGCAATAAGGGGTTTGGTGTCTTGGTTAGGGGTTGGGTGTCGTGGCAATTATGGATTTGGTGTCTTGGTTAGGGGTTGGGTGTCGTGGCAATTATGGATTTGGTGTCTTGGTTAGGGGTTGGGTGTGTTGGCAAATAGGAGTTTGGTGTCTTGGTTTGGCGGAAGGGGGTCTTGGCAATTAGGGGTTTGGTGTCTTGGCAATTATGGGTTTTGTGTCTTTTTTAAGAGGTTGGGTGTCTGGGCAGTTAGGGGTTTGTTGCCTTGTTTAGAGGTTGGGTGTCTTGGCAATAAGGGGTTTGGTGTCTTGGTCAGGGGTTGGGTGTCTTGGCAATTCAGGGTTTGGTGTCTTGGTTAGGGGTTGGGTGTCGTGGCAATTAGGGGTTTGGTGTCTTGGTTAGGGGTTGGGTGTCGTGGCAATTAGGGGTTTGGTGTCTTGGTTAGGGGTTGGGTGTCGTGGCAATTATGGATTTGGTGTCTTGGTTAGGGGTTGGGTGTCTTGGCAATTAGGGGTTTGGTGTCTTGGTTAGGGGTTGGGTGTCTTGGCAATTATGGGTTTGGTGTCTTGGTTAGGGGTTGGGTGTCTGGGCAGTTAGGGGTTTGGTGCCTTGTTTAGAGGTTGGGTGTCTTGGCAATTAAGGGTTTGGTGTCTTGGTTAGGGGTTGGGTGTCTTGACAATAATGGGTTGGGTGTATTGGCAATTATGGGTTTTGTGTCTTGGTTAGGGGTTGGGTGTCTGGGCAGTTAAGGGTTTGGTGCCTTGTTTAGAGGTTGGGTGTCTTGGCAATTAGGGGTTTGGGTGTTTTGGCAATTGAGGGTTTGGTGTCTTGGTTAGGGGTTGGGTGTCGTGGCAATTATGGGTTTGGTGTCTTGGCTAGGGGTTGGGTGTCTTTACAGTTAGGGGTTGGGTGTCTTGGTTAGGGCTTGGGTGTCTTGACAATAATGGGTTTGGTGTCTTGGCAATTATGGGTTTGGTGCCTTGTTTAGAGGTTGGGTGTCTTGGCAATTAGGGGTTTGGTGTCTTGGTTAGGGTTTGGGTGTCTTGGCAATTAAGGGTTTGGTGTCTTGGTTAGGGGTTGGGTGTGTTGGCAATTAGGGGTTTGGTGTCTTGGTTAGGGGTGGGGGGTCTTGGCAATTAGGGGTTTGGTGTCTTGGCAATTATGGGTTTTGTGTCTTGGTTAGGGGTTGGGTGTCTGGGCAGTTTGGGGTTTGTTGCCTTGTTTAGAGGTTGGGTGTCTTGGCAATTACGGTTTTTGTGTCTTGGTTAGGTGTTGGGTGTCTTGCCAATTAGGGGTTTGGTGTCTTGGTTAGGGGTTGGATGTCTTGGCAATTAGACTTTGGTGTCTTGGTTAGGGGTTGGCTGTCTTGGTTAGGGTTTGGGTGTCTTGACAATAATGGGTTTTGTGTCTTGGTTAGGGGTTGGGTGTCTGGGCAGTTAAGGGTTTGGTGCCTTGTTTAGAGGTTGGGTGTCTTGGCAATTAGGGGTTTGGGTGTCTTGGCAATTAAGGGTTTGGTGTCTTGGTTAGGGGTTGGGTGTCGTGGCAATTATGGGTTTGGTGTCTTGGTTAGGGGTTGGGTGTCTTTACAGTTAGGGGTTGGGTGTCTTGGTTAATGCTTGGGTGTCTTGACAATAATGGGTTTGGTGTATTGGCAATTATGGGTTTGGTGCCTTGTTTAGAGGTTGGGTGTCTTGGCAATTAGGGGTTTGGTGTCTTGGTTAGGGTTTGGGTGTCTTGGCAATTAAGGGTTTGGTGTCTTGGTTAAGGGTTGGGTGTCGTGGCAATTATGGATTTAGTGTCTTGGTTAGGGGTTGGGTGTGTTGGCAATTAGGGGTTTGGTGTCTTGGTTTGGAGGAAGGGGGTCTTGGCAATTAGGGGTTTGGTGTCTTGGCAATTATGGGTTTTGTGTCTTTTTTAAGGGGTTGGGTGTCTGGGCAGTTAGGGGTTTGTTGCCTTGTTTAGAGGTTGGGTGTCTTGGCAATAAGGGGTTTGGTGTCTTGGTTAGGGGTTGGGTGTCGTGGCAATTATGGATTTGGTGTCTTGGTTAGGGGTTGGGTGTCGTGGCAATTATGGATTTGGTGTCTTGGTTAGGGGTTGGGTGTGTTGGCAAATAGGAGTTTGGTGTCTTGGTTTGGCGGAAGGGGGTCTTGGCAATTAGGGGTTTGGTGTCTTGGCAATTATGGGTTTTGTGTCTTTTTTAAGAGGTTGGGTGTCTGGGCAGTTAGGGGTTTGTTGCCTTGTTTAGAGGTTGGGTGTCTTGGCAATAAGGGGTTTGGTGTCTTGGTCAGGGGTTGGGTGTCTTGGCAATTCAGGGTTTGGTGTCTTGGTTAGGGGTTGGGTGTCGTGGCAATTAGGGGTTTGGTGTCTTGGTTAGGGGTTGGGTGTCGTGGCAATTAGGGGTTTGGTGTCTTGGTTAGGGGTTGGGTGTCGTGGCAATTATGGATTTGGTGTCTTGGTTAGGGGTTGGGTGTCTTGGCAATTAGGGGTTTGGTGTCTTGGTTAGGGGTTGGGTGTCTTGGCAATTATGGGTTTGGTGTCTTGGTTAGGGGTTGGGTGTCTGGGCAGTTAGGGGTTTGGTGCCTTGTTTAGAGGTTGGGTGTCTTGGCAATTAAGGGTTTGGTGTCTTGGTTAGGGGTTGGGTGTCATGGCAATTATGGTTTTGGTGTCTTGGTTAGGCTTTGGGTGTCTTTGCAATTAGGGGTTTGGTGTCTTGGTTAGGGGTTGGGTGTCTTGGCAATTATGGGTTTGGTGTCTTGGTTAGGGGTTGGGTGTCGTGGCAATTATGGATTTGGTGTCTTGGTTAGGGGTTGGGTGTCTTGGCAATTAGGGGTTTGGTGTCTTGGTTAGGGGTTGGGTGTCTTGGCAATTATGGGTTTGGTGTCTTGGTTAGGGGTTGGGTGTCTGGGCAGTTAGGGGTTTGGTGCCTTGTTTAGAGGTTGGGTGTCTTGGCAATTAAGGGTTTGGTGTCTTGGTTAGGGGTTGGGTGTCATGGCAATTATGGTTTTGGTGTCTTGGTTAGGCTTTGGGTGTCTTTGCAATTAGGGGTTTGGTGTCTTGGTTAGGGGTTGGGTGTCTTGGCAATTATGGGTTTGGTGTCTTGGTTAGGGGTTGGGTGTCTTGGCAATTATGGGTTTGGTGTCTTGGTTAGGGGTTGGGTGTCGTGGCAATTATGGGTTTGGTGTCTTGGTTAGGGGTTGGGTGTCGTGGCAATTATGGGTTTGGTGTCTTGGTTAGGGGTTGGGTGTCTTGGTTTCTTTCATATATTTTTTTTTCCTGTTTAAGCCTTCTGCAGCTTGTCTGATCAGTCTCTTCCTTTTCATTCAGAACCACCAATCAATTGTTCATAAAAGAAGACTGTGGCTGCGATGTTTAAACATGCCTGAAGTCAACCTTGGTTGTCTATTTTATTAAAAAAAACTAAACAAAAACAAAAAACACTGCAGTATCGGCGTTTTTGTCGGATTACAAATGTGTTCATTGATTTTTGAGTGGAGGCTGATGATACAAAAAACACAACGTTCTTTTTTTTTTTTTTAAACAATTGAGCTGATCCATTTAAAGAATAAGATAGAAAAAAAAATACATATATACCATTGTTAATTTGTAAATGACACAGACGGCATCTGCTTACTCGCTCTAATGATTCCATCTTGGACGGCGACCAGACACAATCGCACATCTAAATTCAGCTCCTAGCAGAAGTCTCCCGGCCCCCGGATATCTTAATCAAGACAAAGTTTGTGAGCGCCAAAACAATGGATGGCGCAGGATCACAATACGCTTAATTATGTCTTCACAAAGCGCCAGTGCAACTGGAGATTTAAACGCCATTTAATATCATAATGTGTTTAGAGGGCCTGACTCAATTACGGGGGGGGGGGGGGGGGCCCCCGGAGTCACGGCAGGCTTCCTCACTACTCCTGGGCTGAAATCTGATCGCTCTCACGGTCAACATATCCACACGTTTACTGCTGTTTGGAGTTGCACTCCATATATGGGCAAAGGAAGAGATTGTTGACCAAAACGCAGAAAAACACACTTTCAGACATTTTGCTGACCTGAGTATAAGACAACCCTGAATACACGACGGCGTTCGACACAAAGTCAGATTAGCTAGTGGATGACTCATTGATCACCAATGAATAGCACTGTGTGAGTGACAGGAAGATAAGCTCGCTAGGTTTGCATTGAGTAAATCTGAAGAGAACTCATTTTTATTGTCTTATATTCATGTCTACATTGTACCTTCTGGTTGTTGCCTGAAATGTTTTTATCTCGTTTTTGACCATTTTTAGGGGTAGAATGTCGATCAACTGCACTGTAAAAAAAAATTCTGTAAAAAAAAACGGTCTTCTACTGGCAGCTACGGCTGCCAAACGAAAACCATAAAATGAAAGTAAAACATTCTAAACCAAATAATGAACAAAAACATTATATTTGCAGAAATTTTCATGAAGCGTTTTGCGGAAAAATATCGTAATTTTACAGATTTTTACTGAATTATTCAGATCAACCTCCTTTAATAAAGTGACGATGCAAACAGTTCTGCAGAAAAATACCTTTATTCTACAGATTGTTAGTATGGACATAGACTTTTATATAACAAGCTACATATTTAATGAAAGATAATTACTGTAATTTAACATGAATTTTAAAGTAATTTCAGAAAACAGAAAATTCTATGTATAATTAATTTGATATTTTTCTGTAAAAGAAATAGAAATAAACATAGTTTGTCATTACTGGCATATTACTTAAAATAACAGGCGGATTGTTTATTTACAGATAATGTCTTCAATTCTACAGTTTTATAAACTATTTTTAAAAAAAATAGAAAAAATTACAGTAGAAATTTATAGTAAATTAACCATAAAAATAGGATTTTTTTTTTACAGTGTGGTCCTACGGCGTTTAGGTGCTCACTTTGAAACTTGAACTGAGTATAGTGGACAAATACATAGATAGATAGATCATACTTTATTGATTCCTTCAGGAGAGTTCCCTCAGGGGAATTAAAACTGTGCAAAATTCAAATGTTTTAAAGGTTTCGACAGTGCATTTTTCCAAAACATTTTGTAGAAGGTTTTGCTGAAGTCTCAATCAATCAATCAATCAATCAATCAATCAATCAATCAATCAATCAATCAATCAATCAATCAATCAATCAATCAAAGTTGACTTATATAGCCCTTAATCAGTAGTGTATCTAAGGCAGTGGTCCCCAACCACCGGCCTGGTACCGGTCCACGGACCGATTGGTACCGGGCCGCACAAGAAATTTAAAAAAAAAAAATAAAAATAAAAAAATATATATATTTTTTTTTATTAAATCAATCAATCAATAAATCAATCAATCAATCAATCAATCAATCAATCAATCAATCAATCAATCAATCAATCAATCAATCAATCAAATCAACATAAAAAACACAATATATACATTATAGATCAACATAGATCAATACAGTCTGCAGGGATACAGTCCATAAGCACACATGATTGTATTTCTTTATGGAAAAAAAAAAATAATAATAATAATAATAATAACCAAGACACCAATTAATTTCACCCTTGATCACCCCCTGGGAGGTGAGGGGAGCAGTGGGCAGCAGCGCTGGCTGCACCCGGGAATCATTTTTGGGGATTTAACCCCCCAATTCCAACCCTTGATGCTGAGTGCCACTCGGCCGGGGTTTGAACTCACGACCTACCGATCTCAGGGCGGACACTCTAACCACTAGGACCACTCACACACACTTCCTTTCGATCCCTAAAAGTTGCCTTTTAGTGTAAAATGTCACATTAAAAAAAAGGTGCTGTACATTAAAACCTCTAAAGGCTTAGTGGCCACATGCGTGGACAGCACCTTTTAGCTCTTATTTACAAAACTGTGTACACTACCGAATTGGGGTCTTATGGCCGCTTATGTGGACACTTATACTGCCATCTGGTGGTGTCAGAAGAGTATAACGTACAATGGAATTTTGAAAAAAAAAGTGTACAAATAAAAATGAGCATGTCACTACACATGAAGTACACGTTTGTGTACTTATGGACTAAGTACATCATATCAAAACATGATTCTTAGTTTTTATTCTAATTAGAGTCCAATAAGTATCGTGAGATCGACAGGCGTCTTCAGTAATGCGGACGCTGTATCGATCCGTTGTGGTGAAGAAGGAGCTGAGCTGGAAGGCAAAGCTCTCAATTTACCAGTCGATCTATGTTCCCATCCTCACCTACGGTCATGAGCTTTGGGTTATGACCGAAAGGACAAGATCACGGGTACAATGAGTTTCCTCCGCCGGGTGGCGGGTCTCTCCCTTAACGATAGGGTGAGAAGCTCTGCCATCCGAGAGGAGCTCAAAGTAAAGCCACTGCTCCTCCACATCGAAAGGAGCCAGATTAGGTGGTCATCTGTTCAGGATGCCAACCGAACGCCTCCCTAGGGAGGTGTTTAGGGCACGTCCGACCGGTAGGAGGCCACGGGGAAGACCCAGGACACGTTGGGAAGACTATGTCTCCCGGCTGGCCTGGGAACGCCTCGCGATCCCCTGGGAAGAGCTGGTATTTGTGTTGGGGGTTTAGTCAGTCTGTCAACGGTTGCGAATAGGGTTTTGGCCTTATTTGTGTTGCTGTTTATGATATTGGAGAAGAATGTTTCTCTAGCACTTTTTTAAGACTAAATTGTAGGCCTGGAGGCTCTCTTTATAGATGTCATGGTGAATATGAAGTTTTGCATTCCGCCAGATTCGTTCAGCCTCTGGGAAGATGCTGTGAGAGGTGGGTGGGACCTGATATTCAGCTGGGAATGACTACAACAGTAAATAAACACAAGACATATATATACTCTATTAGCCACAACACAACCAGGCTTATATTTAATATGCCACAAATTAATCCCGCATAACAAACACCTCCCCCCTCCCGTCCATATAACCCACCAATACCAATCAAACACCCGCACAACACACTCAATCCCACAGCCCAAAGTACCGTTCATCTCCGCGATCAAATGTTTGGAAGCCGCAGCTGCGTACTGCGTTACACATACAAATGAAACAAAATGCTTATGGCAACATTCTGGTTGCGTACTCACGGTACCGCGTCTGCGTATCCAACTCAAAGTCCTCCTGGTAAGAGTCTCTGTTGTCCCAGTTCTCCACAGGCCAATGGTAAAAGCTCGACTGTCATCTTTCGGGAATGTAAACAATGAAACACCGGCTACGTGTTTGTGTTGCTGCAGCCGGCCGCTAATACACCGCTTCCCACCTACAGCTTTCTTCTTTGCTGTCTTCATCGTTCATTAAACAAATTGCAATAGATTCACCAACACAGATGTCCAGAATACTGTGGAATTTTGCGATGAAAACAGACGACTTAATAGCTGGCCACAACGCTGTCCCAAAATGTCCGCTACAATCCGTGACGTCACGCGCAGGCGTCACCATACCGAGACGTTTTCAGCAGAAAATTTTGCGCAAAATTTAAAATTACACTTTAGTAATCTATTGGCATATATTTAATATGCCACAAATTAATCCTGCATAAAAACACCTGCGTGTTTGTTATGCTAGCTCCTAGCTCCTCTGCTAGCTCCTAGCTCCATAGAACACGCCAATACAATTCAAACACCTGATCAACACACACAATCACTCAGCCCAAAAGACCGTTCACCTAACCCAAGGTTCATAAAGCTTATATATTTTAAAAAAGTTACGTACATACGCAAAAAAAAGCCAAAGCTGCATACTCACAGTAGCACGTCTGCGTCTTTGTCATCCAAAGCAAAGTAATCCTGGTAAGAGTCTGTGTTGTCCCAGTTCTCTACAGGCGTCTGTGTATCGAAGTCAAAAGTCCTCCTGGTTAGAGAGTCTCTGTTATCCGAGTTCTTCCATCTTGACTGCATCTTTCGGGAATGTAAACAAAGAAGCGCCGGCTGTGTACTGTTGTGGCTGACTACGTTCGAAAAATACGTCCATTTCGCACCGACAACTTTCTTCTTTGCTTGCTCGGCTTCCTTCTCCATAATGCAATGAACATGATTGAAACAGATTCACGAACACAGATGTCCAGAATACTGTGGAATTATGAAATGAAAACAAAGCTTTTTCGTATCGGCTTCAATGTGGAAGGCATACCCGTGTTCGCCGGGCTACGTCACACGCATACGTCATCCTCAGAGGCGTTTCGAACCGGAAGTTTAGCGGCAAATTTAAAATGTCACTTTATAAGTTAACCCGGCCGTATTGGCATGTGTTATAATGTTAAGATTTCATCATTGATATATAAACTATCAGACTGCGTGGTCGGTAGTAGTGGCTTTTAGTAGGCCTTTATAATCAGCTCAGTTTTAAATAAAGCCACTACTAGCGACCACGCAGTCTGATAGTTTATATATCAATGATGAAATCTTAACATTGCAACACATGCCAATACGGCCGGGTTCACTTATAAAGTGCAATTTTAAATTTCCCGGGAAACTTCCGGCTGAAAACGTCTATGTATGATGACGTATGCGCGTGACGTCAATCGTTGAAGCGGAAGTATTGGGACACCATTAAATCCAATACAAAAAGCTCTGTTTTCATCGCAGAATTCCACAGTATTCTGGACATCTGTGTTGGTGAATCTTTTGCAATTTGTTCAATGAACAATGGAGACTGCAAAGAACAAAGCTGTAGGTGGGATCGGTGTATTAGCGGCTGGCTGCAGCAACACAACCAGGAGGACTTTGAGTTGGATAGCAGACGCGCTAACGTGAGTACAGCTTTGGCTTCCAAATATTAGATCGCTTGCCCGTATGTGCTGCCGCTATGTGCATGTCACGTACGTAACTTTGAGGAAATATATGTTTCTTGCCGACTCTGATGGCGGCCGGGGTGTCGTCGAAAGCTACAACGCCCGTCCTCACCTTGACTTCCACCGATCATCGTGGTGAAGTCCTTCATCGTGCCGTCGATCGCTGGAACGCAGGTGAGCACGGGTCGTGATGAGCAGATGAGGGCTGGCTGGCGTAGGTGGAGAGCTAATGTTTTTAGCATAGCTCTGTCGAGGTCCCGTAGCTAAATTAGCTTCAATGGCGTCGTTAGCAACAGCATTGCTAGGCTTCGCCAGGCGGTACAGCATTAACCGTGTGGTTACAGGTCCAGAGTTTGGTAGTATTGTTGATTTTCTGTCTATCCTTCCAGTCAGGGGCTTATTTATTTTGTTTCTATCTGCATTTAAGCACGATGCTATCACGTCAGCTTCGTAGCTAAAGTGCTTCGCCGATGTATTGTCGTGGAGATAAAAGTCACTGTGAATGTCCATTTCGCGTTCTCGGCTCTCATTTTCAAGAGGATATAGTATCCGAGGTGGTTTAAAATACAAATCCGTGATCCACAATGGAAAAAGGAGAAAGTGTGGAATCCAATGAGCCAGCTTGTACCTAAGTTACGGTCAGAGCGAAAACAGATACGTCCCGCACTGCATTCTAATCCTTCACTCTCACGTTCCTCATCCACGAATCTTTCATCCTGGCTCAAATTAATGGGGTAATCGTCGCTTTCTCGGTCCGAATCGCTCTCGCTGCTGGTGTAAACAATGGCTTCTGGCTTCGCCATGATGTCTTCTTAGTTGTTATGAGAGTAGCGTATGTGTGTGTGTGTGTGTGGCCCTTTAAAGGCCTACTGAAATGATTTTTTTTTATTTAAACGGGGATAGCAGATCTATTCTATGTGTCATACTTGATCATTTCGCGATATTGCCATATTTTTGCTGAAAGGATTTAGTATAGAACAACGACGATAAAGATTGCAACTTTTGGTATCTGATAGAAAAAAGGCTTGCACCTACCGGAAGTAGCGTGACGTAGTCAGTTGAACATATACGCAAAGTTCCCTATTGTTTACAATGATGGCCGCGTGAAGTGAGAGAGATTCGGACCGAGAAAGCGACAATTTCCCCATTAATTTGAGCGAGGATGAAAGATTTGTGGATGAGTAAAGTGCAAGTGAAGGACTAGTGGGGAGTTGAAGCTATTCAGATAGGGAAGATGCTGTGAGAGCCGGGGGTGACCTGATATTCAGCTGGGAATGACTACAACAGTAAATAAACACAAGACATATATATACTCTATTAGCCACAACACAACCAGGCTTATATTTAATATGCCACAAATTAATCCTGCATAAAAACACCTGCGTGTTTGTTATGCTAGCTCCTAGCTCCTCTGCTAGCTCCTAGCTCCATAGAACACGCCAATACAATTCAAACACCTGATCAACACACACAATCACTCAGCCCAAAAGACCGTTTACCTAACCCAAGGTTCATAAAGCTTATATATTTTTAAAAAGTTACGTACGTGACGCGCACATACGGTCAAGTTATCGAATGTTTAGCAGCCAAGGCTGCATACTCACGGTACCTGATATTCAGCTGGGAATGACTACAACAGTAAATAAACACAAGACATATATATACTCTATTAGCCACAACACAACCAGGCTTATATTTAATATGCCACAAATTAATCCTGCATAATAACACCTGCGTGTTTGTTATGCTAGCTCCTAGCTCCTCTGCTAGCTCCTAGCTCCATAGAACACGCCAATACAATTCAAACACCTGATCAACACACACAATCACTCAGCCCAAAAGACCGTTCACCTAACCCAAGGTTCATAAAGCTTATATATTTTTAAAAAGTTACGTACGTGACGCGCACGTACGGTACGGTACGTGTTATGCTAGCTCCTAGCTCCTCTGCTAGCTCCTAGCTCCATAGAACACGCCAATACAATTCAAACACATGATCAACACACACAATCACTCAGCCCAAAAGACCGTTCACCTAACCCAAGGTTCATAAAGCTTATATATTTTAAAAAAGTTACGTACATACGCAAAAAAAAAGCCAAAGCTGCATACTCACAGTAGCACGTCTGCGTCTTTGTCATCCAAAGCAAAGTAATCCTGGTAAGAGTCTGTGTTGTCCCAGTTCTCTACAGGCGTCTGTGTATCGAAGTCAAAAGTCCTCCTGGTTAGAGAGTCTCTGTTATCCGAGTTCTTCCATCTTGACTGCATCTTTCGGGAATGTAAACAAAGAAGCGCCGGCTGTGTACTGTTGTGGCTGACTACGTTCGAAAAATACGTCCATTTCGCACCGACAACTTTCTTCTTTGCTTGCTCGGCTTCCTTCTCCATAATGCAATGAACATGATTGAAACAGATTCACGAACACAGATGTCCAGAATACTGTGGAATTATGAAATGAAAACAAAGCTTTTTCGTATCGGCTTCAATGTGGAAGGCATACCCGTGTTCGCCGGGCTACGTCACACGCATACGTCATCCTCAGAGGCGTTTCGAACCGGAAGTTTAGCGGCAAATTTAAAATGTCACTTTATAAGTTAACCCGGCCGTATTGGCATGTGTTATAATGTTAAGATTTCATCATTGATATATAAACTATCAGACTGCGTGGTCGGTAGTAGTGGGTTTCAGTAGGCCTTTAAGATATGACAGCATGAGAGGTGAGTGACGTCAGTGAGTGAGTGGGCGAGAGAGGTGAGGGAGCGGCGACAGTGAGTGCATGTAGGGGCTCTAGCTTGGTGGATGGCTGCGTGCAATAAAGTCACAAAGTTGCAACAAACCGCCGGGCTCGTCATTCACCCTCAGCTGTAAAGACCCTCTTCCGGGTAAAGTGAAGGTTGTTAGACCCGAAGTACGGCTCCGGATTACTAGTTACCGCCGAAACTAACGGCGTTACTTAGTAACGCGTTAGTCCCAACACTGAGTACGACAAATAGAATGGACGTGCCATCCCCGTTTAAATAAGAACATTTCATTTCAGTCGGCTTTTAAGAAGGCCGTCTGAGGTTTTGTGAAGTTCCTGTGATTGTGATGAGAAGTAGCAGGACACAAGATGAAATAAAAAAAAGTCTGGGTTTTTTGAAAAAAGCTAAGAAATATGTTGAGAGGAAATACGTGCAGACTTGGTTAATGCCGGGTTTTTGATGGCTGCCATTTTGGATGAATATCACGTTGAGCTTCATCAATGAATCATTGGTGAATGTTTGGTTGATCTACACCAGGGGTGTCAAACGTACGGCCCGAGGGCCGGATCAGGCCCACGAACAGGTTTTATCCGGCCCGCGGGATGAGTTTGCTAAGGATAAAACTTTACCTGAAATTGTTGAATGAAAGAAACAGCTGTTCTAAATGTGTCCACTGGATGTCGCAATAGCACTTTTTTGTATCTTTGTAGATGATGTTACATATGTACAAAATAAACCACATGATGTTCTAGCACATCCGTCGAGGAAAATGAGCAAACTGCATAAATAACATCCTGTCATTTTATTTTGATATTTTTTTTTTATCTTGACAGATTGAAAATGAACACCAATGAGTTGACTGATGAGCATTATCACATCATTTATTCAGAAAGTATAAATAACGACAAATAAAGATAGAATACTATTAACCGCAACATGTAAGTGTAAAAAAACCCAACAACATTATGATTTGTACATTTTCAAAATGTGCTTGTTGTCATGATCCGTGGTCCGGATCATGTTTTCATTATGTTCTGTTAGTTCAACTCTACTAGTTCCTGTTTTTTGTGCACTGTTTTGGTTGCCATGGTGGCTCACCTGGCTCTAATCAAGAGACTATTTAAACCGCCTTTGCCAGTCAGTCGGCCTGGCGTCATTGCTCCTTTCAGGTCTGATTCTATAGTTATGCTAGTTATTGGTTTCATGCCATAGTTTCATGTTGTTTCATGCCATAGTTATGTTAGTTGTTTGTTTATTGCTATGCTATAGTTTATCAATCAATCAATCAATGTTTATTTATATAGCCCTAAATCACAAGTGTCTCAAAGGGCTGTACAAGCCACAACGACATCCTCGGTACAGAGCCCACATACGGGCAAGGAAAAACTCACCCCAGTGGGACGTCGGTGAATGACTATGAGAAACCTTGGAGAGGACCGCATATGTGGGTAACCCCCCACCCCCTCTAGGGGAGACCGAAAGCAACGGATGTCGAGTGGGTCTGACATAACATTGTGAAAGTCCAGTCCACAGTGGATCCAACACATCAGCGGGAGTCCAGTCCACAGCGGGGCCAACAGGAAACCATCCCGAGCGGAGACGGGTCAGCAGCGCAGAGATGTCCCCAACCGACGCACAGGCTAGTGGTCCACCCGGGGTCCCGGCTCTGGACAGCCAGCACTTCATCCATGGCCACCGGACCTATGCAACTCCCCCTCGCAAGGGACAGGGGAGAAGAGGAGAGAAGAAAAGAAACGGCAGATCAACTGGTCTAAAAAAGGGGGGGTCTATTTAAAGGCTAGATTATACAAATGAGTTTTAAGATGGGACTTAAATGCTTCTACTGAGGTAGCATCTCTAACTGTTACCGGGAGGGCATTCCATAGTACTGGAGCCCGAATAGAAAACGCTCTATAGCCCGCAGACTTTTTTGGGGCTTTGGGAATCACTAATAAGCCGGAGTTCTTTGAACGCAGATTTCTTGTCGGGACATATGGTACAATACAATCGGCGAGATAGGCTGGAGCTAAACCGTGTAGTATTTTATACGTAAGTAGTAAAACCTTAAAGTCGCATCTTAAGTGCACAGGAAGCCAGTGCAAGTGAGCCAGTATAGGCGTAATATGATCAAACTTTCTTGTTTTTGTCAAAAGCCTTGCAGCCGCATTTTGTACCAACTGTAATCTTTTAATGCTAGACATAGGGAGGCCCGAAAATAATACGTTACAGTAATCGAGACGAGACGTAACGAACGCATGGATAATGATCTCAGCGTCGCTAGTGGACAAGATGGAACGAATTTTAGCGATATTACGGAGATGAAAGAAGGCCGTTTTAGTAACACTCTTAATGTGTGACTCAAACGAGAGAGTTGGGTCGAAGATAATACCCAGATTCTTGTTTGACACCCCTAATCTAAACCTTCAATAAAACCCCCTTCTTCCACTCCTTGATGTCAGGATGCCACCCAGCCGCTCCTCGCCTTATAGGTCCGCCGCCCGCCCTGCCATCCTGCCTCCATATTGCGAGGCTCACCTCGGGCGCCTGGGAGCGCATCATCAAGTTTGCATGAACCTGTCTCTGGCGGGAAAGTGGGTCACGGCTGCCATCCGAGAATTAGGAGGGGGGGGGGGGGGGCGAGCGCCTTCATTTAGATGCTCGGCATGCGTGGAAGTCCGGGCCATGCGAGCGACCCAGCTTCTCCCACGCCCACACCACCACCAGCACCAGCCGCCGCCTCCGCCGGCGCATCTGCGGGCTGCCTTCTGCGCCTTAACGAAGCATACTAATGAAGCCCCTTCCCCCCCCCACCCCGCTCGCGCTATCAAAAGATGCATTGAGGCAGCGAGAGCACTGAAGGCTCTGCTGTTTGAGGCGGGATTAAAGCGAGGCCTCGCCGCGGCCTTCCAAGGGCTTTCTGTTGACATTTCAGTCCAGCTTCTGTGTTTACAGCGGCGGCTTACCAGGGCGCCGTTGCCACTGTCACTTTTAGACAGGGATGAGCGCTTAGAGGAGAGTAAAAAAAACACAACCCAAAAAACATCAGACGGCTTCAATTTCTGCCGCAATTAGTTCCCTGACGACATAAAACACAAAGAAAATGTGAGCGAAATGCTTCCCTGGTGCATAGTTTACATCTATTAGCATGCGGCGCCTTTCACTCCGAGCTGCGTTCTCCTTGATAGGCCGCGGAACCACCGAGTCCAACACGGAATCGTTTATTTCTAATTCCGTGGCGTGAGATTCACTAACCCAGCTGGCACGGGACATGGAAACAACGTTGAGAACTTGTTGGATTAGTTCCTGACGTTAGCAACTCAAACATGCTGGTTGACGACGTTTGGTCAATGTTGGGTTCTGACGTTGAGTTGAACGTTGAAATTAAGTCATTTCCCCTACCAATATTCTACAACACCAACATAACGTTGAAACAAAGTGTTTTTTGACCACATTTAATCAATGTTGGGTTCTGACGTTGAAATTTGGTCATTCCCCAACCATTTTCTACAACACCAACATAACGTTGAAACAACATGCTTGTTGAAAACATTTATTCAATGTCAGGTTTTGAGGTTGATTTTTCTCTTAAAATGTGGTTATTTCCCAACCAATTTTATACAACGTTAAACAACATGATTTTTGACGTTTATTCAATGTCAGGTTCTGACGATGATTTGGCCATTGAAATTTGGTCATTTCCCAACCAATATTCTACAACACAAATGCAACGTGCTTTTTGACAACGTTTAATCAATGTTGGGTTCTGACGTTGATTTGACCATTGAAATTTGGTCATTTCCCAACCAATATTCTACAACACAAATACAACATGTTTTTGACGTTTAATCAATGTTGGGTTCTGACGTTGATTTGACGGTTGAAAAATGGTAAGTTCCCAACCAATATTTTACAACACAAATACAACATTAAAACATGCTTGTTGACAACGTCTAATCAATGCTGGGTTGTGACGTTGATTTGACCATTGAGATTTTGGTCATTTCCTAACCAATATTCTACAACACAAATACAACATGTTTTTGACGTTTAATCAATGCTGGGTTCTGACGTTGAGTTGACCGTTGAAATTTGATCATTTCCCAACCAATATTCTACAACACAAATACAACGTTGAAACAACATGCTCGTTGACAACGTTTATTCAATGTTGGGTTCTGACGTTGATTTGATCGTTGAATTTTGGTCATTTCCCAATCAATATACTACAACACAAATACAACATTGAAACAACATGCTTTTTGACAACATTTATTCAATGTTGGGTTCTGATGTTGATTTGACCATTGAAATTTGGTCATTTCCCAACCAATATTCTACAACACAAATACAACGTTGAAACAACATGCTTGTTGACAACATTTATTCAATGTCAGGTTGTGACGTTGATTTTTCTATTAAAATGTGGTCATTTCCCAACAGATATTCTACAACACAAATGCAACGTGCTTTGTGACAACGTTTAATCAATGTTGGATTCTGACCTTGATTTGACCATTGAATTTTAGTCATTTCCCAACCAATATTCTACAACACAAATACAACTAGTTTTTGACGTTTAATCAATGTTGGGTTCTGACGTTGATTTGACAGTTGAAAAATGGTCATTTCCCAACCAATACTCTACAACTCCAACATAACGTTGAAACAACATGCTCGTTGACAACATTTGTTCAATGTTGGGTTCTGACGTTGATTTGACCTTTGAAATTTGGTGATTTCCCAACCAATATACTACAAAATAAATACAACATTAAAACATACTTTTTGACAACGTTTAATCAATGTTAGGTTCTGATGTTGATTTGGTCATTTCCCAACCAATATTCTACAACACCAACATAACGTTGAAACAACAGGCTTGTTGACAAGGTTTTTTCAATGTCAGGTTCTGACGTTGATTTGACCATTGAATGTTGGTCATTTCCGAACCAATATTCTACAACACAAATACAACGTTGAAACAACATGCTCGTTGACAACGTTTATTCAATGTCAGGTTGTGACGTTGATTTGATCGTTGAATTTTGGTCATTTCCCAACCAATATTCTACAACACAAATAAAACGTTGAAACAACATGCTCGTTGACGACGTTTATTCAATGTCAGGTTGTGACATTGATTTGACCATTGAAATTTAGTCATTTCCCAACCAATATACTACAACACAAATACAACGTTGAAACAACAGGCTTGTTGACAACTTTTATTCAATGTTGGGTTCTGACGTTGATTTGAACATTGAAATGTAATCATTTCCCAACCAATATTCTACAACACAAATACAAGGTTGAAAAAACATGCTTGTTGACAACGTTTATTCAATGTTGGGTTCTGACGTTGATTTGACCATTGAAATTTAATCATTTCCCAACCAATATTCCACAACACAAATACAACGTTGAAACAACAGGCTTGTTGACAACGTTTATTCAATGTTGGGTTCTGACGTTGATTTGACGATTGAAATGTTGTCATTTCCCAACCAATATTCTACAACACAAATACAACGTTTAAGCAACATGCTTTTTGACAACCTTTAATCAATGTTGGGTTCTGACGCTGATTTGACAGTTGAAAAATGGTCATTTCCCAACCAATATTTTACAACACAAATACAACATTAAAACATGCTTGTTGACAACATTTAATCAATGCTGGGTTGTGACGTTGATATGACCGTTGAAATTTGGTCATTTCCTAACCAATATTCCACAACACAAATACAACGTTGAAACAACAGGCTTGTTGACAACGTTTATTCAATGTTGGGTTCTGACGTTGATTTGACGATTGAAATGTTGTCATTTCCCAACCAATATTCCACAACACAAATACAACGTTGAAACAACATGCTTGTTGACAACGTTTATTCAATGTTGGGTTCTGACGTTGATTTGACGATTGAAATGTTGTCATTTCCCAACCAATATTCCACAACACAAATACAACGTTTAAGCAACATGCTTTTTGACAACCTTTAATCAATGTTGAGTTCTGACGTTGATTTGACAGTTGAAAAATGGTCATTTCCCAACCAATATTTTACAACACAAATACAACATTAAAACATGCTTGTTGACAACATTTAATCAATGCTGGGTTGTGACGTTGATATGACAGTTGAAATTTGGTAATTTCCTAACCAATATTCCACAACACAAATACAACGTTGAAACAACAGGCTTGTTGACAACGTTTATTCAATGTTGGGTTCTGACGTTGATTTGACGATTGAAATGTTGTCATTTCCCAACCAATATTCCACAACACAAATACAACGTTGAAACAACATGCTTGTTGACAACGTTTATTCAATGTTGGGTTCTGACGTTGATTTGACGATTGAAATGTTGTCATTTCCCAACCAATATTCCACAACACAAATACAACGTTTAAGCAACATGCTTTTTGACAACCTTTAATCAATGTTGGGTTCTGACGTTGATTTGACAGTTGAAAAATGGTCATTTCCCAACCAATATTTTACAACACAAATACAACTAGTTTTTGACGTTTAATCAATGTTGGGTTCTGACGTTGATTTGACAGTTGAAAAATGGTCATTTCCCAACCAATACTCTACAACTCCAACATAACGTTGAAACAACATGCTCGTTGACAACATTTGTTCAATGTTGGGTTCTGACGTTGATTTGACCTTTGAAATTTGGTGATTTCCCAACCAATATACTACAAAATAAATACAACATTAAAACATACTTTTTGACAACGTTTAATCAATGTTAGGTTCTGATGTTGATTTGGTCATTTCCCAACCAATATTCTACAACACCAACATAACGTTGAAACAACAGGCTTGTTGACAAGGTTTTTTCAATGTCAGGTTCTGACGTTGATTTGACCATTGAATGTTGGTCATTTCCGAACCAATATTCTACAACACAAATACAACGTTGAAACAACATGCTCGTTGACAACGTTTATTCAATGTCAGGTTGTGACGTTGATTTGATCGTTGAATTTTGGTCATTTCCCAACCAATATTCTACAACACAAATAAAACGTTGAAACAACATGCTCGTTGACGACGTTTATTAAATGTCAGGTTGTGACATTGATTTGACCATTGAAATTTAGTCATTTCCCAACCAATATACTACAACACAAATACAACGTTGAAACAACAGGCTTGTTGACAACTTTTATTCAATGTTGGGTTCTGACGTTGATTTGAACATTGAAATGTAATCATTTCCCAACCAATATTCTACAACACAAATACAACGTTGAAAAAACATGCTTGTTGACAACGTTTATTCAATGTTGGGTTCTGACGTTGATTTGACCATTGAAATTTAATCATTTCCCAACCAATATTCCACAACACAAATACAACGTTGAAACAACAGGCTTGTTGACAACGTTTATTCAATGTTGGGTTCTGACGTTGATTTGACGATTGAAATGTTGTCATTTCCCAACCAATATTCTACAACACAAATACAACGTTTAAGCAACATGCTTTTTGACAACCTTTAATCAATGTTGGGTTCTGACGTTGATTTGACAGTTGAAAAATGGTCATTTCCCAACCAATATTTTACAACACAAATACAACATTAAAACATGCTTGTTGACAACATTTAATCAATGCTGGGTTGTGACGTTGATATGACAGTTGAAATTTGGTCATTTCCTAACCAATATTCCACAACACAAATACAACGTTGAAACAACAGGCTTGTTGACAACGTTTATTCAATGTTGGGTTCTGACGTTGATTTGACGATTGAAATGTTGTCATTTCCCAACCAATATTCCACAACACAAATACAACGTTGAAACAACATGCTTGTTGACAACGTTTATTCAATGTTGGGTTCTGACGTTGATTTGACGATTGAAATGTTGTCATTTCCCAACCAATATTCCACAACACAAATACAACGTTTAAGCAACATGCTTTTTGACAACCTTTAATCAATGTTGGGTTCTGACGTTGATTTGACAGTTGAAAAATGGTCATTTCCCAACCAATATTTTACAACACAAATACAACATTAAAACATGCTTGTTGACAACATTTAATCAATGCTGGGTTGTGACGTTGATATGACCATTGAAATGTTGTCATTTCCCAACCAATATTCCACAACACAAATACAACATGCGTGTTGACAATGTTTAATCAAGGTCAGGTTGTGACGTTGATTTCGCCATTGAAATTTGGTTATTTCCCAACCAATATTCTACAACACAAATGCACCATGCTCCTGAGGGCTTTAGTAGACCATACAAAGAGGAGATTTTTTTTGGAGGCCAAGATTTTGAGCTTTTTTTTGGTCATTCCTAGTGCTCAAACATCAAAGGACTCGTCCTCGTGTGTTGACCTGATTGCTGTCAAACTGGACTCAGGCATGGTAGTCCAGTTCAAGACGCTAAATAACGAAGCTTTCGAGGTTTTGTAAATGTGACTGAGAGGAGCGTCGCGGCAAAGCCAGGGCATTGGACAACAGTATCAGGATAACGAGCATCAAACTGTCATAACTCTGTGTCCGATGCACCTGCAGGTTCTATACGGTGCACACCACCACCACGTTACTGACCGTGTTTATTACATTTCATGAAGTAAGCCCCAGTGCTCGTAGACAATGTTGTTCTGTCTTTGGCCTTGATGGGTCTGTTCCTTTAACTGACTATTGTAGTTGTTCACTCAGTCCACATGTACTAGTCCTCTGGTGCGCTGCCTCCTCCCAAGTGAGACCATTCGGCCGCCCCTGGGCTCCATCTCTTGCCTCTGCATCTCCGCAGACATCACAGACTCAAAGCCTTCCCCACCTCATCACCTTCATCCTCCTCTCCACTGCTTTTAGTTACCTTTTGCTTCTATTTGATGTGGGCTATTTGTGTTCGGCAAACACCGGTTGTGTATTGTCGAGTAGGGTGAGTCACTCCGCCTTCGTGTCCTCCATGGACGCCACCTACGTCAGAGCGTTCCCACTCTTTGAACAACAGTACTTACGGGCGCTTCCATTCATTTTGTCAACTGTCAGGGTGTGTGAACCACTAACAGAAATGCAGGTTTTCAATGTTTTTGTCGGTGCCCGCCATACTGCGCTGGCAGACACCCGGCAGGCACCAGACATTGGAACAACGTTGAGAACTTGTTGAATTAGGTCTTGACGTTGAACAACTCAAACATAACGTTGAAACAACACGGTTGTTGACGTTTATTCAATGTCAGGTTGTGACGTTGATTCGACCATTGGATTTTAGTCATTTCCCAACCAATATGCTACAACACAAATACAACGTTGAAACAACATGCTTGTTGACGTTCATTTAATGTCAGGTTGTGACGTTGATTTGACCATTGAAATTTGGTCATTTGTCAACCAATATTCTACAACAGAAATACAACATTAAAACAACATGCTTTTTGACGACGTTTATTCAATGTCAGCTTGTGACGTTGTTTAGACCATTGAATGTTGGTAATTTCCTAACCAATATTCTACAACAGAAATACGTTGAAACAACATGCTTGTTGACAGTGATTCAATGTCAGGTTGTGATGTTGATTTGACCATTGAAATGTGGTCATTCCCTAACAAATCTCCTACAACACAAACATAACGTTGTTTTTTGACGACGTTTAATCAATTTTGGGTGCTGACATTGATTTGACCATTGGATTTTAGTAATTTCCCAACTAATATGCTACAACACAAATACAACGTTGAAACAACATTCTTGTTGACGTTTAATCAATGTCAGGTTATGACGTGGGTTTGACCATTGAAATGTGGTCATTTGTCAACCAATATTCTACAACACAAATACAACGTTAAAACAACATGCTTTTTGACGACGTTTATTCAATGTCAGCGTGTGACGTTGATTAGACCATTGAATTTTGGTCATTTCCTAGTCAATATTCTACTACAGAAATACGTTAAAACAACATGCTTGTTGACAGTGATTCAATGTCAGGTTGTGACGTTGGTTTGACCATTGAATTTTGGTCATTTCCTAACCAATATTCTACAACAGAAATACGTTTAAACAACATGCTTGTTGACAGTGATTCAATGTCAGGTTATGACGTTGGTTTGACCATTGAATTTTGGTCATTTCCTAACTAATATTCTACAACAGAAATATGTTAAAACAACATGCTTGTTGACAGTGATTCAATGTCAGGTTGTCACGTTGATTTGACCATTGAATTTTGGTCATTTCCTAACTAATATTCTACAACAGAAATACGTTAAAACAACATGCTTGTTGACGTTTATTCAATGTCAGGTTGTGACGTTGATTTGACCATTGGATTTTAGTCATTTCCCAACCAATATGCTACAACACAAATACAACGTTGAAACAACATTCTTGTTGACGTTTATTCAATGTCAGGTTATGACGTTGGTTTGACCATTGAAATGTGGTCATTTGTCAACCAATATTCTACAGCAAAAATACAACGTTGAAACAACATGCTTGTTGGCGACGTTTATTCAATGTCAGCTTGTGACGTTGTTCAGATGATTGAATTTTGGTCATTTCCTAACCAATATTCTACAACAGAAATACGTTAAAACAACATGCTTGTTGACAGTGATTCAATGTCAGGTTATGACGTTGGTTTGACCATTGAATTTTGGTCAATTCCTAACCAATATTCTACAACAGAAATACGTTAAAACAACATGCTTGTTGACAGTGATTCAATGTCAGGTTATGACGTTGGTTTGACCATTGAATTTTGGTCATTTCCTAACTAATATTCTACAACAGAAATACGTTAAAACAACATGCTTGTTGACAATGATTCAATGTCAGGTTATGACGTTGATTTGACCATTTAATTTTGGTCATTTCCGAACCAATATTCTACAACACAAATACAACGTTGAAACAACATGCTTGTTGACGTTTATTCAATGTCAGGTTGTGACGTTGATTTGACCATTGGATTTTAGTCATTTCCCAACCAATATGCTACAACACAAATACAACGTTGAAACAACATTCTTGTTGACGTTTATTCAATGTCAGGTTATGACGTTGGTTTGACCATTGAAATGTGGTCATTTGTCAACCAATATTCTACAGCAAAAATACAACGTTGAAACAACATGCTTTTTGGCGACGTTTATTCAATGTCAGCGTGTAACATGCTTGTTGACGTTTATTCAATGTCATTTGCTAGTCAATATTCTACTACAGAAATACGTTAAAACAACATGCTTGTTGACAGTGATTCAATGTCAGGTTGTGACGTTGGTTTGTTTGACCATTGAATTTTGGTCATTTCCTAACTAATATTCTACAACAGAAATATGTTAAAACAACATGCTTGTTGACAGTGATTCAATGTCAGGTTATGACGTTGGTTTGACCATTGAATTTTGGTCATTTCCTAACCAATATTCTACAACAGAAATACGTTAAAACAACATGCTTGTTGACAGTGATTCAATGTCAGGTTATGACGTTGGTTTGACCATTGAATTTTGGTCATTTCCTAGTCAATATTCTACAACAGAAATATGTTAAAACAACATGCTTGTTGACAGTGATTCAATGTCAGGTTATGACGTTGGTTGACCATTGAATTTTGGTCATTTCCTAACTAATATTCTACAACAGAAATACGTTAAAACAACATTCTTGTTGACAGTGATTCAATGTCAGGTTATGACGTTGGTTTGACCATTGAATTTTGGTCTTTTCCTAACTAATATTCTACAACAGAAATATGTTAAAACAACATGCTTGTTGACAGTGATTCAATGTCAGGATGTGACGTTGATTCGACCATTGGATTTTAGTCATTTCCCAACCAATATGCTACAACACAAATACAACGTTGAAACAACATTCTTGTTGACGTTTATTCAATGTCAGGTTATGACGTTGGTTTGACCATTGAAATGTGGTCATTTGTCAACCAATATTCTACAGCAAAAATACAACGTTGAAACAACATGCTTTTTGGCGACGTTTATTCAATGTCAGCTTGTGACGTTGTTCAGATGATTGAATTTTGGTAATTTCCTAACCAATATTCTACAACAGAAATACGTTAAAACAACATGCTTGTTGACAGTGATTCAATGTCAGGTTGTGACGTTGATTTGACCATTGGATTGTAGTCATTTCCCGACCAATATGCTACAACACAAATACAACGTTGAAACAACATTCTTGTTGACGTTTAATCAATGTCAGGTTATGACGTTGGTTTGACCATTGCAATTTGGTCATTTGTCAACCAATATTCTACAACAGAAATACAACGTTGAAACAACATGCTTTTTGACGACGTTTATTCAATGTCAGCGTGTGACGTTGAATAGACCATTGAATTAGGGTAATTTCCCAAACAATATTCTACAACACAAATACAACGTTGAAACAACATACTTTTTGATGTTTATTGAATGTCGTTGGTTTGACCATTGAAATTTGGTCGTTCCCTCACAAATCTTGTACAACACAAACATAACGTTAAAACAACATGCGTTTTGACGACGTTTAATCAAAGTTGGGTGCTGACATTGATTTGACCATATCATTTTGGTCATTTCCCAACCAATATTCTACAACACAAATACAACGTTGAAACAATATGCTTGTTGACGTTTATTTAATGTCAGGTTGTGACGTTGATTTTACCATTGAATTTTGGTCATTTCCCAACCAATATTCTACAACACAAATACAACGTTGAAACAACATGCTTGTTGACGTTTATTCAATGTCATTTGCTAGTCAATATTCTACTACAGAAATACGTTAAAACAACATGCTTGTTGACAGTGATTCAATGTCAGGTTGTGACGTTGGTTTGTTTGACCATTGAATTTTGGTCATTTCCTAACTAATATTCTACAACAGAAATATGTTAAAACAACATGCTTGTTGACAGTGATTCAATGTCAGGTTATGACGTTGGTTTGACCATTGAATTTTGGTCATTTCCTAACCAATATTCTACAACAGAAATACGTTAAAACAACATGCTTGTTGACAGTGATTCAATGTCAGGTTATGACGTTGGTTTGACCATTGAATTTTGGTCATTTCCTAGTCAATATTCTACAACAGAAATATGTTAAAACAACATGCTTGTTGACAGTGATTCAATGTCAGGTTATGACGTTGGTTGACCATTGAATTTTGGTCATTTCCTAACTAATATTCTACAACAGAAATACGTTAAAACAACATTCTTGTTGACAGTGATTCAATGTCAGGTTATGACGTTGGTTTGACCATTGAATTTTGGTCTTTTCCTAACTAATATTCTACAACAGAAATATGTTAAAACAACATGCTTGTTGACAGTGATTCAATGTCAGGATGTGACGTTGATTCGACCATTGGATTTTAGTCATTTCCCAACCAATATGCTACAACACAAATACAACGTTGAAACAACATTCTTGTTGACGTTTATTCAATGTCAGGTTATGACGTTGGTTTGACCATTGAAATGTGGTCATTTGTCAACCAATATTCTACAGCAAAAATACAACGTTGAAACAACATGCTTTTTGGCGACGTTTATTCAATGTCAGCTTGTGACGTTGTTCAGATGATTGAATTTTGGTAATTTCCTAACCAATATTCTACAACAGAAATACGTTAAAACAACATGCTTGTTGACAGTGATTCAATGTCAGGTTGTGACGTTGATTTGACCATTGGATTGTAGTCATTTCCCGACCAATATGCTACAACACAAATACAACGTTGAAACAACATTCTTGTTGACGTTTAATCAATGTCAGGTTATGACGTTGGTTTGACCATTGCAATTTGGTCATTTGTCAACCAATATTCTACAACAGAAATACAACGTTGAAACAACATGCTTTTTGACGACGTTTATTCAATGTCAGCGTGTGACGTTGAATAGACCATTGAATTAGGGTAATTTCCCAAACAATATTCTACAACACAAATACAACGTTGAAACAACATACTTTTTGATGTTTATTGAATGTCGTTGGTTTGACCATTGAAATTTGGTCGTTCCCTCACAAATCTTGTACAACACAAACATAACGTTAAAACAACATGCGTTTTGACGACGTTTAATCAAAGTTGGGTGCTGACATTGATTTGACCATATCATTTTGGTCATTTCCCAACCAATATTCTACAACACAAATACAACGTTGAAACAATATGCTTGTTGACGTTTATTTAATGTCAGGTTGTGACGTTGATTTTACCATTGAATTTTGGTCATTTCCCAACCAATATTCTACAACACAAATACAACGTTGAAACAACATGCTTGTTGACGTTTATTCAATGTCAGGTTGTGACGTTGATTTGACCATTGAATTTTGGTCATTTCCGAACCAATATTCTACAACACAAATACAACGTTGAAACAACATGCTTGTTGACGTTTATTCAATGTCAGGTTATGACGTTGGTTTGACCATTGAAATTTGGTCATTTGTCAACCAATATGCTTCAACACAAATACAACGTTGAAACCCCATGCTTGTTGACGTTTATTCAATGTCAGGATGTGACGTTGATTCGACCATTGGATTGTAGTCATTTCCCAACCAATATGCTACAACACAAATACAACGTTGAAACAACATTCTTGTTGACGTTTATTCAATGTCAGTTTGTGACGTTGGTTTGACCATTGAAATTTGGTCATTCGTCAACCAATATTCTACAGCAGAAATACAACGTTGAAACCACATGCTTTTTGGCGACGTTTATTCAATGTCAGCTTGTGACGTTGTTCAGATGATTGAATTTTGGTAATTTCCTAACCAATATTCTACAACAGAAATACGTTAAAACAACATGCTTGTTGACAGTGATTCAATGTCAGGTTGTGACGTTGGTTTGACCATTGAATTTTGGTCATTTCCTAACTAATATTCTACAACAGAAATATGTTAAAACAACATGCTTGTTGACGTTTATTCAATGTCAGGTTGTGACGTTGATTTGACCATTGGATTTTAGTCATTTCCCAACTAATATGCTACAACACAAATACAACGTTGAAACAACATTCTTGTTGACGTTTAATCAATGTCAGGTTATGACGTTGGTTTGACCATTGAAATGTGGTCATTTGTCAACCAATATTCTACAACAGAAATACAACGTTGAAACAACATGCTTTTTGGCGACGTGTATTCAATGTCAGCGTGTGACGTTGGTTTGACCATTGAATTATGGTCATTTCCTAGTCAATATTCTACTACAGAAATATGTTAAAACAACATGCTTGTTAACAGTGATTCAATGTCAGGTTGTGACATTGATTCGACCATTGAAATGTGGTCATTCCCTAACAAATCTCCTACAACACAAACATAACGTTAAAACAACATGTTTTTTAACGACGTTTAATCAATGTTGGGTGCTGACATTGGTTTGACCATAAAATGTTGGTCATTTCCCAAACAATGTTCTACAACACAAATACAACGTTGGAACAACAGACTTGTTGACGATGTTTATTTAATGTCAGGTTGTGACGTTGGTTTGACCATTGAAATTTGGTAATTTCCGAACCAATATTCTACAACACAAATACAACGTTGCAACCCCATTCTTGTTGACGTTTAATCAATGTCAGGTTGTGACGTTGGTTTGACCATTGAATGTTGGTCGTTCCCTCACAAATCCTCTACAACACAAACATAAGGTTAAAACAACATGCTGTTTGATGACGTTTAATCAATGTTGGGTTCTGACATTGATTTGACCATATCATTTTGGTCATTTCCCAACCAATTTTCTACAACACAAATACAACGTTGAAACAACATGCTTGTTGACGTTTATTCAATGTCAGGTTGTGACGTTGGTTTGACCATTGAATTTTGGTAATTTCCCAACCGATATTCTACAACACAAATACAACGTTGAAACAACATACTGTTTGATGTTTATTGAATGTCAGGTTGTGACGTTGATTCGACCATTGAAATTTGGTCGTTCCCTCACAAATCTTCTACAACACAAACATAACGTTAAAACAACATGCTGTTTGACGACGTTTAATCAATGTTGGATTCTGACATTGATTTAACCTTATCATTTTGGTCATTTTCCAACCAATATTCTACAACAGAAATACAACGTTAAAACAACATGCTTTCTGGCGACGTTTATTCAATGTCAGCTTGTGACGTTGATTAGATCATTGAATTATGGTCATTTCCTAGTCAATATTCTACTACAGAAATACGTTAAAACAACATTCTTGTTGACAGTGATTCAATGTCAGGTTGTGATGTTGATTCGACCATTGAAATGTGGTCATTCCCTAACAAATCTCCTACAACACAAACATAACGTTGTTTTTTGACGACGTTTAATCAATGTTGGGTGCTGACATTGATTTGACCATTGAATTTTGGTCATTTCCCAAACAATATTCTACAACACAAATACAATGTTGAAACAACATGTTTGTTGACGTTTAATCAATGTCAGGTTGTGACGTTGATTTGACCATTGAATGTTGGTAGTTTCCCAACCAATTTTCTACAACACAAACACAACGTTGAAACAACATGTTTTTTGACAACCTTTAATCAATGTTGGGTTCTGAAGTAGATTTGACCATTGAATTTTGGTCATTTCCCAACCAATATTCTACAACACAAACATAACGTTGAAACAACATGCTGTATATATATATATATATATATATATATATATATATATATATATATATATATATATATATATATCTATATATATATATACATATATATATATATATATATATATATATATATATATATATATATATATAGATATATATATATATATATATATATATATATATATATATATATATATAGATATATATCTATATATATATATATATATATATATATATATATATATATATATATATATATATATATATAGATATATAGATATATAGATATATATCTATATATATATATATATATATCTATATATATATATATATATATATATATATATATATATATATATATATATATATATATATATATATATATATATATATATATATAGATATCTATATCTATATATATATATATCTATCTATATCTATATATATATATATAGATATATATATATATAGATATAGATAGATATATATATATATATATATATATATCTATCTATATATATATATATATATATATATATATATATATATATATATATATATATATATATATATGTATATATATATATACACTTGCAGTGGGTATATAAAACACATTACATATCCTTATATAAAATCTGACAAATAATTTTATTTTACTCATTGTTTCATTTATTTATCAACTTTTTTGTTTGACCTATTTTTTTTAAAGTTTCTTTTATTTATTTGTTACTCTCACATTTTTTTTCCCACATAATTTTCATCCTGGTAAAAAAAAAATACAAAAATGGCTACCCAGGTAGATATAATTGTAAATAGGATGTTATAAGCGAATAGATAATCTCTCTGCGGGAAAAAAGCTCCGCGTCTTTGTTGTCGTCGTGACTCACATAAGAGCAGGAGTGAGATGTCGGCGTTAAAAAAAAAGGCACTGTGATCTTTGGTAAACACTCATCATCAATGCCGCCAGTTGACCGTCAGCGCTGATAGCAGGATGACGTTTATCCCGCCTCCTTTCATCCCTGCTCTCTCTCAGGGCCCCCGTGTGGCCCCCAGGGGCCCCTGCAGTCGCGTCGGAGCCGCTGTTGCAAGCGGTCTTAGAAAAAAAAAACATGGCACACTCTCTTACAAGTCCTCAAGGATCAACACTTCACATAACACTCCTTTGAAAACATAACCTGTGACACAACACCTTTGTCGTAGAAAGGATCTTTGATTCTTTTGACAGCAGGAGCCTTTCGTCATTTAGAGACTCTTTAAACAACCATTTTCCTAGAGCGTCTCTGTCATATGGAGGATCTTTGACTCGCGCTTGTAGTTTTTTGCAGTAGGTCTTTATAGACAGCATAATTCTTCCATCTTATAGAGGATCTTTGACTATTTTAAAAAAAATCTTAAACGGCGGAACACTCTTGTCGCATAGAGAATCTTTGACTGGTGGTTTTGCAGGATATCCTTAAAAAGTGCAAAGAAGTCCTGTCATCTTAAATTAGGGCTTTGAGTTTTTTGCAGTCGTTGTTTAAAAACAATAGAGTCCTTCCATTATATAGAGGATCTTTGACGAGCACTTTTTTGCAGTAGGTCCTTAAAAACAGCAGAATCCTTCCACCTTATAGAGGATCTTTGACTAATTTTATGTCTTTAAAAAATCAGCGGAACACTCCTGTCGCATAGAGAATCTTTGACTATTGGTTTTGCGGGATATCCTTAAAAACAACAGAGCGGTCCTGTTATATAGAGGATCTTTGTATAGGGTGTTGAGTTTTTTGCAGTAGTACTTTAAAAACAGCAGAGTCCCTCCATCATACAGAGGATCTTTGACTAGCACTTTTAATTTTGTTTTGCTGTAGGTCCTTAAAAACAGCAGAATCCTTCCATCTTATAGAGGATCTTTGACTAGCACTTTAAAAAAAATTTTTAGTAGGTCCTTGAAAACAGCAGAATCCTTCCAACTTATAGAGGATCTTTGACTATGTTTTTTGTCTTAAAAAAAACAGCGCAACACTCCTGTCGCATAGAGAATCTTTGACTTGTGGTTTTGTTGGAAGCCATTAATAACAGCAGAGCGGTCTTGTTACGTAGAGGATCTTTGACTAGCATGTTTAGTTGTTTTGCAGTAGGTCTTTAAAAAACGCAGAATCCTTTCACCTTATAGAGGATCTTTGACTATGTTTTTTATCTTTAAAAAAACAGCGCAACACTCCTGTCGCATAGAGAATCGTTGACTTTTGGTTTTGTGGGATATCCTTAAAAACAACAGAGCAGTCCTGTTGTATAGAGGATCTTTGAGTAGGGTGTTGAGTTTTTTGCAGTAGTTCTTTAAAAACAGCAGAGTCCTTTCACCTTATAGAGGATCTTTGACTAGCACTTTAAAAATGTTTTGCAGTAGGTCCTTAAAAACAGCAGAATCCTTCCAACTTATAGAGGATCTTTGACTATGTTTTTTATCTTTAAAAAAAACAGCGCAACACTCCTGTCGCATAGATAATCTTTGACTTGTGGTTTTGTAGGAAGCCATTAATAACAGCAGAGCGGTCTTGTCATGTAGAGGATCTTTGACTAGCATGTTTAGTTGTTTTGCAGTAGGTCTTTAAAAAACGCAGACTCCTTTCACCTTATAGAGGATCTTTGACTATGTTTTTTAACAGCGCAACACTCCTGTCGCATAGAGAATCGTTGACTTTTGGTTTTGCGGGATATCCTTAAAAACAACAGAGCGGTCCTGTTGTATAGAGGATCTTTGAATAGGGTGTTGAGTTTTTTGCAGTAGTTCTTTAAAAACAGCAGAGTCCTTCCATCATACAGAGGATCTTTGACTAGCACTTTTAATGTTTTTTGCAGTAGGTCCTTAAAAACAGCAGAATCCTTCCACCTTATAGAGGATCTTTGACTAGCATTTTAAAAATTTTTTGTAGTAGGTCCTTAAAAACAGCAGAATCCTTCCATCTTATAGAGGATCTTTGACTATGTTTTTTTATCTTAAAAAAAACAGTGCAATACTCCTGTTGCATAGAGAATCTTTGACTTGTGGTTTTGTTGGAAGCCATTAATAACAGCAGAGCGGTCTTGTCATGTAGAGGATCTTTGACTAGCATGTTTAGTTGTTTTGCAGTAGGTCTTTACAAAACGCAGAATCCTTTCACCTTATAGAGGATCTTTGACTATGTTTTTTAAACAGCGCAACACTCCTGTCACATAGAGAATAGTTGACTTTTGGTTTTGCGGGATATCCTTAAAAACAACAGAGCGATCCTGTCATATAGAGGATCTTTGAATAGGATATTGAGTTTTTTTGCAGTAGTTCTTTAAAAACAGCAGAGTCCTTCCATCATACAGAGGATCTTTGACTAGCACTTTTAATTTTGTTTGCAGTAGGTCCTTAAAAACAGCAGAATCCTTCCATCTTATAGAGGATCTTTGACTAGCACTTTAAAAAATGTTTGCAGTAGGTCCTTAAAAACAGCAGAATCCTTCCAACTTGTAGAGGATCTTTGACTATGTTTTTTATCTTTAAAAAAAACAGCGCAACACTCCTGTCGCATAGATAATCTTTGACTTGTGGTTTTGTTGGAAGCCATTAATAACAGCAGAGCGGTCTTGTCATGTAGAGGATCTTTGACTAGCATGTTTAGTTGTTTTGCAGTAGGTCTTTAAAAAACGCAGACTCCTTTCACCTTATAGAGGATCTTTGACTATGTTTTTTATCTTTAAAAAAACAAGACTCCTGTCGCATAGAGAATCGTTGACTTTTGGTTTTGTGGGATATCCTTAAAATAAACAGAGCGGTCCTGTCTTATAGAGGATCTTTGAATAGGGTGTTGAGTTTTTTGCAGTAGTTCTTTAAAAACAGCAGAGTCCTTCCATCATACAGAGGATCTTTGACCAGCACTTTTAATTTTTTTTTGCAGTAGGTCCTTAAAAACAGCAGAATCCTTCCATCTTATAGAGGATCTTTGACCAGCACTTTAAAAATGTTTTGCAGTAGGTCCTTAAAAACAGCAGAATCCTTCCAACTTATAGAGGATCTTTGACTAGCACTTTAAAAATGTTTTGCAGTAGGTCCTTAAAAACAGCAGAATCCTTCCAACTTATAGAGGATCTTTGACTATGTTTTTTATCTTAAAAAAAAAACAGCGCAACACTCCTGTCGCATAGATAATCTTTGACTTGTGGTTTTGTTGGAAGCCATTAATAACAGCAGAGCGGTCTTGTTATGTAGAGGATCTTTGACAAGCATGTTTAGTTGTTTTTCAGTCGGTCTTTAAAAAACGCAGAATCCTTTCATCTTATAGAGGATCTTTGACTATGTTTTTTATGTTTAAAAAAACAGCGCAACACTCCTGTCGCATAGAGAATCTTTGACTTGTGGTTTTGTTGGAAGCCATTAATAACAGCAGAGCGGTCTTGTTATGTAGAGGATCTTTGACTAGCATGTTTAGTTGTTTTGCATTAGGTCTTTAAAAAACGCAGAATCCTTTCACCTTATGGAGGATCTTTGACTATGTTTTTTATCTTTAAAAAAAAAAGCGCAACACTCCTGTCGCATAGAGAATCTTTGACTTGTGGTTTTGTAGGAAGCCATTAATAACAGCAGAGCGGTCTTGTTACGTAGAGGATCTTTGACTAGCATGTTTAGGTGTTTTGCAGTAGGTCTTTAAAAAACGCAGAATCCTTTCACCTTATAGAGGATCTTTGACTATGTTTTTTAAACAGCGCAACAATCCTGTCGCATAGAGAATAGTTGACTTTTGGTTTTGCGGGATATCCTTAAAAACAACAGAGCGATCCTGTCATATAGAGGATCTTTGAATAGGGTATTGAGTTTTTTTGCAGTAGTTCTTTAAAAACAGCAGAGTCCTTCCATCATATAGAGGATCTTTGACTAGCACTTTTAATTTTGTTTGCAGTAGGTCCTTAAAAACGGCAGAATCCTTCCATCTTATAGAGGATCTTTGACTATGTTTTTTATCTTAAAAAAAACAGCGCAACACTCCTGTCGCATAGAGAATCTTTGACTTGTGGTTTTGTTGGAAGCCATTAATAACAGCAGAGCGGTCTTGTTACGTAGAGGATCTTTGACTAGCATGTTTAGTTGTTTTGCAGTCTGTCTTTAAAAAACGCAGAATCCTTTCACCTTATAGAGGATCTTTGACTATGTTTTTTAAACAGCGCAACAATCCTGTCGCATAGAGAATAGTTGACTTTTGGTTTTGCGGGATATCCTTAAAAACAACAGAGCGGTCCTGTCATATAGAGGATCTTTGAATAGGATATTGAGTTTTTTTGCAGTAGTTCTTTAAAAACAGCAGAGTCATTCCATCGTACAGAGGATCTTTGACTAGCACTTTTAATTTTGTTTGCAGTAGGTCCTTAAAAACAGCAGAATCCTTCCATCTTATAGAGGATCTTTGACTAGCACTTTAAAAAAATGTTTGCAGTAGGTCCTTAAAAACAGCAGAATCCTTACAACTTATAGAGGATCTTTGACTAGCACTTTAAAAAAATGTTTGCAGTAGGTCCTTAAAAACAGCAGAATCCTTACAACTTATAGAGGATCTTTGACTATGTTTTTTATCTTTAAAAAAACAGCGCAACACTCCTGTCGCATAGAGAATCTTTGACTTGTGGTTTTGTTGGAAGCCATTAATAACAGCAGAGCGGTCTTGTTATGTAGAGGATCTTTGACTAGCATGTTTAGTTGTTTTGCAGTAGGTCTTTAAAAAACGCAGAATCCTTTCACCTTATGGAGGATCTTTGACTATGTTTTTTATCTTTAAAAAAAAAAGCGCAACACTCCTGTCGCATAGAGAATCTTTGACTTGTGGTTTTGTAGGAAGCCATTAATAACAGCAGAGCGGTCTTGTTACGTAGAGGATCTTTGACTAGCATGTTTAGTTGTTTTGCAGTAGGTCTTTAAAAAACGCAGAATCCTTTCACCTTATAGAGGATCTTTGACTATGTTTTTTATCTTTAAAAAAAAAAGCGCAACACTCCTGTCGCATAGAGAATCGTTGACTTTTGGTTTTGCGGGATATCCTTAAAAACAACAGAGCTGTCCTGTCATATAGAGGATCTTTGAATAGGGTGTTGAGTTTTTTGCAGTAGTTCTTTAAAAACAGCAGAGTCTTTCCATCTTATAGAGGATCTTTGACTAGCACTTTAAATTTTTTTTGCTGTAGGTCCTTAAAAACATCAGAATCCTTCCAACTTATAGAGGATCTTTGACTATGTTTTTTATCTTAAAAAAAAAAACAGCGCAACACTCCTGCCGGATAGAGAATCTTTGACTTGTGGTTTTGTTGGAAGCCATTAATAACAGCAGAGCACTCCTGTCGCATAGAGAATCTTTGATTGGGGTTTTGCAGGATATCCTTAAAAACAGCAAAGAGGTCCTATTACAATAAAGGATCTTTGACTATATTGTTTTATTTGAAAATAAACAGCAAAGCACTCCTGTCACATAGATAATCTTTGACTTGTGGTTTTGTAGGAAGCCCTTAATAACAGCAGAGCGGTCCTGTCATGTAGAGGATCTTTGACTAGCATTTTTTTGTTTTTTGCAGTAGGTCTTTAAAAACAGCAGAATATTCCATCTTATAGAGGATCTTTGACAATTTTTGTGTCTTTAAAAAAACAGTGAAACACTCCTGTCGCATAGAGAATCTTTGACTTGTGGTTTTGCAGGATATCCTTAAAAACAGCAAAGAGGTCCAGTCACATAAAGGATCTTTGACTATATTGTTTTATTTGAAAATAAACAGCAGAGCACCCCTGTCGCATAGAGAATCTTTGACTTGTGGTTTTGCAGAGAGCCCTTAAAAAACAGCAGAGCGTTCCTGTCATAGTGTGGATCTTTGACTAGCATTTTTAGTTGTTTTGCAGTAGGTCTTTAAAAACAGCAGAATCCTTCCATCTTATAGAGGATCTTTGACATCTTTTGTGTCTTTAAAAAAACAATGAAACACTCCTGTCGCATAGAGAATCTTTGACTTGTGGTATTGCAGGATATCCTTAAAAACAGCAAAGAGGTCCAGTCACATGAAGGATCTTTGACTATATTGTTTTATTAGAAAATAAACAGCAGAGCACTCCTGTCGCATAGAGAATCTTTGACTTGTGGTTTTGTAGGAAGCCCTTAATAACAGCAGAGCGGTCCTGTTATGCAGAGGATCTTTGACAAGCATTTTTTTGTTTTTTGCAGTAGGTCTTTAAAAAACGCAGAATCTTTTCATTTTATAGAGGATCTTTGACTATGTTTTTTATCTTTAAAAAAAACAGCGCAACACTCCTGTCGCATACAGAATCTTTGATTGGGGTTTTGCAGGATATCCTTAAAAACAGCAAAGAGGTCCTGTTACAATAAAGGATCTTTGACTATTTTATTTTTTGAAAATAAACAGCAGGGCACTCCTGTCGCATAGAGAATCTTTGACTTGTGGTTTTGCAGAGAGCCCTTAAAAAACAGCAGAGCGGTCCTGTCATAGTGTGGATCTTTGACTAGCATTTTTAGTTTTTTTGCAGTAGGTCTTTAAAAACAGCAGAATCCTTCCATCTTATAGAGGATCTTTGACAATTGTTGTGTCTTTAAAAAGCGACTCCTGTCGCATAGAGAATCTTTGACTTGTGGTTTTGCAGGATATCCTTAAAAATAGCAAATATTGTTTAATTTTTTTAATTTTTTTAAACAGGCAGAGCATCCCTGTTGCAAAGAGAATCTTTGACTGGTGGTTTTGCAGGAAGCCCTTAAAAACAGCACAGCAGTCCTGTCATATTGTGGATCTTTGACTAGCATTTTTACTTTTTTGCAGTAGGTCTTTAAAAAGCAGCAGAACATTTTCTTCATATAGAGGATCTTTGACCATGTTTTTTGGGTTGTTTTTTTTAAAACAGCGGACCACTCCTGTCACATAGACAATCTTTGATTCGTGGTTTTGCAGGAATTCCTTAAAAACAGCATAGCTGACTGGCATAGCTTGTTTTAATTTACCAAAATTAAATCATGAGTGGAGGAATCGTAACAATTTCATGTCATTAATTGAATGTTGGATCAGCGTGTCGATGACATCACTAAGACAACATTTCCGCTTTAACGGCCGCCATCTAAAACAAACACAATCTTCTTTGTTCTGCAAATGTCACACCTGTTTAGCATCTGTGTAAGACTTGGTTTTGTTTTTTTGTCATTAATATCCACCATGCATATAAATGTTGACGCTTTGTGTGTGTGCGTGTGCATGTGTGTGTTTGTGTGTGTGTGTGTGTGTGATGGAAACACAACACGTGTGACATTTGCAGCAGCAGCTTTCATTCTTGCAGCAGTTTGAGAATATTCATGGGATTCTGCTCTGCTCCATTTTAGCATAAAAAGTCAGTTTTCCTCTGGGCGTGTCTTTAAAGTGCAATAATTAGCTAACACACTTCCTCCCTGTCGCATTTTTACTTTTTTTTAATTTTTTTTTTAGTCTTTCGTGTTTAGAAACAACTTTTATACAAATATAAATTTCCATATTTAGTGTTTATAATAGTATAAACACAACAAAGGCAAAATCCCAGGAAGAGAATACATAGTTGTAGATACTTAGAGAGAATGCTGGCAATGATCTGTTCCAGGGTCAAACTCTAACCCGGAACCCTTCTGAATAGAGATGGTACCTCCTCTGGTACTTTTTTGGCACCGAATTCACGTAAAATCCAGCGGAGCACTCCTGTCGCATAGAGAATCGTTTTTGTCTGGTATCCCTAAAACAGGAGAGGAGTCATGTTTTTTGCAGTTGTTTTTTAAAAACAGCAGAATCCCTCCATCATATGGAGGATCTTTGACAATTGTTTTATTTATTTTTGTTTTATATTTTTTGTATTTTTTTTGTATTTTTTATTTGTATTGTATTTCTTATATGTATATATATTTTATTTTTTTAACGTTAAATATTTTTTTTATTTTTTTAAATATATTTTTTAATTTTAATTTTTTTTATTATTTTTTTATTTTTTTTATTTTTTTTTATTTTAAATTTATTTTTATTTTTTTAAATTTTATTTAATTTGGATTTTTTTTTAAAATATTTAAAAAATAAATTTTTAATTTAAAAATTTAAAAATTTCAAAAATAAAAAATTTTTTTTTAAAAATAAAACAATTTAAAAATTAAAAAATTATTTTATTTTTAAAAATGTTTTTTTTTTCAACTTTTTTTTTTAATTAAAAAAAAATAAAAATAAAATATTTTTTTTATTTTTAAAAATGTCTTTTTATTTTATTTTTTTAATTTTTTTTTAATTTTTTTTTTTTAATTTTTTTTTTAATATTTTTATTTTTATTTTATTTTTTATTTTTTAATAATTATTATTTTTTTAATTTTTATTATTATTATTATTTTTTTAAATATTTAAAAAAAAAAAATCCAAATGTCAACATCCCAGTTCATCCAATCCAATACATCCATTTTTATACCGTTTGTCCCTTTCCAATCCACTTTATTTGTATAGCACATTTTAAACAACCGAAATGTTTCCAAAGTGCCGCTAAACAATATTAAAAACAATAATCAAATACTATCCTCAGCTCCACAAATGACTGAATAAAAACAAAAAAACTTGTCATGTAGAGGATCTTTGAATAGGGCTTTGCAATTTTTGCAATAGTTCTTTAAAAACAGAATCATTTTTCTATCATATAGAAGATCTTTGACTGCACATTTGTATTTTTTAAAACAGTGAACCACTCCTGTCACATAGAGAATCTTTGACTCTTGGTTTTGCAAGATATCCTTAAAAACGGGAGAGAAGTACTGTCATATAGAGGATCTTTGAATAGAGCTTTGAGTTTTTTGCAGTTGTTTTTTAAAAACAGCAGAATCCCTCCATTATATAGAGGATCTTTGACAATCGTTTTATTTATTTTTTAAACAGCGTAGCACATAGAGAATCTTTGACTCATGGTTTTGCAGCGTATCCTTAAAAACAGGAGATGGCTCCTGCTATATAGAACATCTTTGAATAGTTTGTTGCAGTAGTTCTTTAAAAACAGCAGAATCCTTCCATCATATAGAGGATCTTTGACTAATTGTTTTTATTTTCAAACAGCGGACCACTCCTGACGCATAGAGAATCTTTGACTCGTGGTTTTGCAAGATATCCTTAAAAACAGGAGATAAGTACTGTCATATTGAGGATCTTTGAAAAGGGCTTGGAAATTTTTGCAGTAGGTCTTTTGAAAAAAGACTACACTTTCTATCATATAGAGGATCTTTGACTACATATTTGTATTTTTTTTAAAACAGTGAACCACTCCTGTCGCATAGTGAATCTTTGACTTGTGGTTTTGCAAGATATCCTTAAAACAGCAGAGAAGTCCTGTCATATAGAGGATCTTTGAATAGGGCTTTGAGTTTTTTGCAGTAGTTCTTTCAAAACCGAAGAATCCTTCCCATTTAGAGGATCTTTGACTACATATTTTTATTTTTTTTTAAACAGTGGACCACTCCTGTCGCATAGACAATCTTTGACTCATGGTTTTGCAGGGTATACTTAAAAACAGGAGATGAGTCCTGTTATATAGAGGATCTTTGAATAGTTTGTTGCAGTAGTTCTTTAAAAACAGCAGAGTCCTTCCATCATATAGAGGACCTTTGACTAAATGTTTTCATTTTTTAAAAACAGCGGACCACTCCTGTCGCATAGAGAATCTTTGACTCCTGGTTTTGCAGGGTATCCTTAATAATAGGAGATGGCTCCTGTCCCATAGAGGATCTTTGAATAGTTTGTTGCAGTAGTTCTTTAAAAACAGCAGAGTCCTTCCATCATATAGGATCTTTGACTACATTTTTTTATTTTTTTAAACAGCGGACCACTCCTGTCGCATAGAGAATCTTTGACTTGTTGTTTTTGCCTGGTATGCCTAAAAACAAGAGAAGGGTCATGTTATATAGAGGATCTTTGAATATGGCTTTGAGCAGTAGTTCTGTAAAAACAGCAGAATCCTTCCATCATATAGAGGATCTTTGACCATATTTTTTAATTTAAAAAAAAACAGCGGATGACTCCTGTCGTATAGAGAATCTTTGACTCATGGTTTTGCAGGGTATCCTTAAAAATAGGAGATGGCTCCTGTCACATAGAGGATCTTTGAATAGTTTGTTGCAGTAGTTCTTTAAAACCCGCAGCGTCCTCCCATTATATAGAGGATCTTTGGCAAAAGAAAATCTTTTTTTTTTTTCAAAAAGCAGACCACTCCTGTCGCATAAACAATCTTTGACTCATGGTTTTGCAGGGTATCCTTAAAAACAGGAGATGGCTCCTGTCACATAGAGGATCTTTGAATAGTTTGTTGCAGTAGGTCTTTAAAAACAGCAGAGTTCTTCCATCATATAGAGGATCTTTGACCACATTTTTTATATTTTTTAAAAACAGCGGCCGACTCCTGTCGCATAAACAATCTTTGACTCATGGTTTTGCAGGGTATCCTTAAAAATACGAGATGGCTCCTGTCACATAGAGGATCTTTGAATAGTTTTTTGCAGTAGGTCTTTAAAAACAGCAGAGTCCTTCCATCATATAGAGGATCTTTGACTACATTTTTTTATATTTATAAAAAAGCGCACCACTCCTGTCGCATAGACAATCTTTGACTCATGGTTTTGCAGGGTACCCTTAAAAATAGGAGATGGCTCCTGTCACATAGAGGATCTTTGAATAGTTTGTTGCAGTAGGTCTTTAAAAACAGCACACTTATTCCATCATATAGGATCTTTGACTAAATGTTTTTATTTTTTGAAAACAGCGGACCACTCCTGTCGCATAGAGAATCTTTGACTCGTTGTGAAATGCCTGGTATGCCTAAAACCAGGAGATGGCTCCTGTTGTATATAGGATCTTTGAATAGTTTGTTGCAGTAGTTCTTTAAAAACAGCAGAATCATTCCATCATATAAGATCTTTGACTACATTTTTTTATTTTTTAAAACAGTGAACCACTCCTGTCGCATAGAGAATCTTTGACTCATGGTTTTGCAGGGTATCCTTAATAATAGGAGATGGCTCCTGTCACATAGAAGATCTTTGAATAGTTTGTTGCAGTAGTTCTTTAAAAACAGCAGAGTTATTCCATCATATAGGATCTTTGACCACATTTTTTATTTTTTTCAAACAGCGGACCACTCCTGTCGCATAGAGAATCTTTGACTCGTGGTTTTGCAGCGTATCCTTAAAAATAGGAGATGGCTCCTGTCACATAGAAGATCTTTGAATAGTTTGTTGCAGTAGGTCTTTAAAAACAGCAGAGTCCTTCCATCATATAGAGGATCTTTGACTACATTTTTTTATTTTCATAAAACACTGCACCACTCCTGTCGCATAGACAATCTTTGACTCATGGTTTTGCAGGGTATCCTTAAAAACAGGAGATGGCTCCTGTCACATAGATGATCTTTGAATAGTTTGTTGCAGTAGGTCTTTAAAAACAGCAGAGTTCTTCCATCATATAGGATCTTTGACTAAATTGTTTTATTTTTTCAAAACAGCGGACGACTCCTGTCGCATAGAGAATCTTTGACTCGTGGTTTTGCAGCGTATCCTTAAAAATAGGAGATGGCTCCTGTCCCATAGAGGATCTTTGAATAGTTTGTTCCAGTAGTTCTTTAAAAACAGCAGAGTTCTTCCATCATATAGAGGATCTTTGACTACATTTTATTATTTTCATAAAACAGCTGACCACTCCTGTCGCATAGAGAATCTTTGACTCATGGTTTTGCAGGGTATCCTTAAAAACAGGAGATGGCTCCTGTTGTGTATATATGATCTTTGAATAATTTGTTGGAGTAGTTCTTTAAAAACAGCAGAATCATTCCATCATATAAGATCTTTGACTACATTTTTTTATTTTTTAAAACAGTGAACCACTCCTGTCGCATAGAGAATCTTTGACTCATGGTTTTGCAGGGTATCCTTAAAAATAGGAGATTGCTCCTGTCACATAGAGGATCTTTGAATAGTTTTTTGAAGTAGTTCTTTAAAAACAGCAGAGTCCTTCCATCATATAGAGGATCTTTGACCACATTTTTTATTTTTTTTAAAAACAGCGGACGACTCCTGTCGTATAAATAATATTTGACTCGTGGTTTTGCAGGGTATCCTTAAAAATAGGAGATGGCTCCTGTCACATAGAGGATCTTTGAATAGTTTTTTGCAGTAGTTCTTTAAAAACAGCAGAGTCCTTCCATCATATAGAGGATCTTTGACTAAATGTTTCATTTTTTAAAAACAACGGACCACTCCTGTCGCGTAGAGAATCTTTGACTTCTGGTTTTGCAGGGTATCCTTAAAAACAGAAGAGGGGTCCTGTTATGTATAGGATCTTTGAATAGTGTGTTGCAGTAGTTCTTTAAAAACCGCAGCCTCCTCCCATTATATAGAGGATCTTTGACAATTTTTTTTTTTTTTTTTTTTAAACAGCGGACCACTCCTGTCGCATAGACAATCTTTGACTCATGGTTTTGCAGGGCATCCTTAAAAACAGCTGATAGCTCCTGTCACATAGAGGATCTTTGAATAGTTTGTTGCAGTAGGTCTTTAAAAACAGCAGAGTTCTTCCATCATATAGGATCTTTGACTAAATAGTTTTATTTTTTCAAAACAGCGGACCACTCCTGTCGCATAGAGAATCTTTGACTCATGGTTTTGCAGGGTATCCTTAATAATAGGAGATGGCTCCTGTTGTGTATATATGATCTTTGAATAATTTGTTGCAGTAGTTCTTTAAAAACAGCAGAATCATTCCATCATATAAGATCTTTGACTACATTGTTTTATTTTTTAAAACAGTGAACCACTCCTGTCGCATAGAGAATCTTTGACTTGTGGTTTCGCAGGGTATCCTTAAAAATAGGAGATGGCTCCTGTCACATAGAGGAAAACAAAAACAAAAAAACTACCCCAGGAGGTTGCCTACAGCCACAGCTGTTAATGTTAATGTGTTTTGACTTGGCGCTAATTACAGACTTTGGTTGTCAATTAGTTTCGGAGACCACACCGTGGTTACAGTAGCGGTTGATTGAATTTTGAAAATAAACCTACATCAGGAGGGTCGCCCACAGCCACAGCTGTTGCTATCAATGCACTAATTAGAAAGCCTGTAAACATAAGTTAAGCTCCGTTAATGCTAATTACTTTTTTTTGAACTCGTGATAGGTTGCTCACACCTGGCTAATAAAGCTAGCGCGGCTAATCCGGCGGCAGGTGCTCTTCAACGTGAAACCGCTAATTAGCGCCGGCTGCGCAGATGGAGAGGTGTCACTCTGCGAGCCGCCGTCGCCCCCCACCTTCTCCCTGGCGTGCTCTATGGCTTTAATGGTAGTACATCTCCTCTGACTCGTGTCACGTGCTCCCTAAATGGAGGTGCTGCATCAGGAGCCATCTTGCACGCGCTGATTGCCGGATTGCGGCGACAACGAAGAAATTGATTGAAGATTCCTTTTTTCGGGGGCGGAGGAACAGAGAAGTAAATTAAAGTCTGCCTGTTAATTCATCCATCAGCCAACGCGGCGAAATCGTTGCACCGACTCTCCTTTTTTTTTTTTTTTCATCAGGATGACGAATGGCGTCGCGGGGGAAATACTTTGTGCTATTATTACTCCTAATTACCAATCCCTGAAAGTATCCCTGTGTGGACGTCAGCAGCATTGTCACGTCGCCATTTTTAGATTTTATCACACCTTTTAAAGTTTGACATTCTGTTTTTTTGATTAAAACACAGCCGGAGGAAAGGAACTTTCCATTAGAGCTCCTAAAATAAATTATTATTATTTATTTATTTATTTATATATTTTTTTGTATTTTTTTAAATTGTATTTTCTTTCTTATATGTATATATATATATATATATATATATATATATATATATATATATATATATATATATATATATATATATATATATATATATATATATATATATAAATATATATATATATATATATATATATATATATATATATATATATATATATATATATATATATATATATATTATATATATATTTTTAAATTGTTTTTAATTGTTTTTAATTTTTTTATTCTTTTAAAAATGATTTTAATTTATTTTTTTTTAATGTTTTAAAATTTGTATTTATTTATTTATTTTTTAATTTAAAAAAAAATATATTTGAAAAAAAAAATTATTTTTTTAAAAAAAAATTTCAATTTTTTTTCAATTTTTTTAATTTTTTAAACATTTAAAAATAACATTTTTTCCAAATGTCAACGTCCCAGTTTATCCAATCCAATCCATCCATCCATCCATTTTTCTACCGCTTGTCCCTTTCCAATCCACTTTATTTGTATAGCACATTTTAAACAACCGAAATGTTTCCAAAGTGCCGCACAACAATATTAAAAACAATAATCAAATATTATCCTCAGCTCCACTAATAACTGAATAAAAACTAAAAACAAAAAATAAATCAACATAAAACCAAATATAATAACAATATAACAATAAATATGATTAAAAACGATTTTAAAGGGTAAAACCAATCAAAACAATGAATAGCTTATGCTAATTTTTCCATTGTTTTGCCTAATACAGAGAGAGACACAATTGTTAGCATAGCTATTTTAGCTATGTGCTAACATTACGTTCCCATTTTTACAACATTCATGCTAGGTTAGCATTTATAAATCTTTAGGTGACTGATGGATATGTTAAAATAACTATTTTAGCGACATGCTAACATTACATTCCCATATTCAACATCCATGCTAGATGAGCATATTCAAGTCTGTAGTTGACTGGCGGATATGTTAGCATTGCTATTTAAGCTACGTGCTAACATTACATTCACATTTTCATCATCATCTAAGTTAGCTTGTTCAAAATTATCAAAGGTCTGCAGCTGACTTACGGATATTTTAAGACGAGTAGTAGTAATCAATACAAGCGGGAGGTTGCCTACAGCCACAGCAGTTAATGTTATAGACTCTGCGCTATTTCTAGGCTCTGGTTGTTTGCTTTTGAGGACCACTCATTGCATGTATGAGAGACTGCAACTATCAATCATGAAAAAACAAAGCAGAAGGTTGCCTACAGCCACAGTTCAGGTAGCTGTGGCTGTAGGCGACCTCTTGATGTAAGTTGTTTTAATGAACTCCACAAGATAAAAGCAGTTGCATTGACAGTATTCACACTTTTGTTTACATTCAACTCATGACTGCGGACTCCGCAGTTTATTACAACTGTGGTTCCAGTTGCTTGTAATAAATAATTTTATTTAGCAAATTTATTCCTTTACACTTTCTCATGCACTCCAGATCATTTTTAAATAAAAATAAAAATAAATGTTTTTTTCCCTTTCTCTGACTGCCTGCTCTTGTTGAGATATGTTTTTAGAGCATAGACCTCATAGAATTAGTTCCTATTTTCCTATTTTCCTAGAATGGAACCTTGATGTCACGTCACCCCTCTTCTGCGCTAGTTAGCATGTTACCATGGCGATACAGCTGTTGCTATGGCGATACATGACTGAAATGTAAACCTGATTGACTTTGTACTCAGCCATAATTGTTTATAGAAACAAAAAGCATACACTGTATATATATATATATATATATACACACACACATACATTAATATATATATATATATACATATATATGTATATATATATATATATATATATGTATATATATATATATATATATATATATATATATATATATATATATATATATATATATATATATATATATATATATATATATATATATATTAGGGCTGTCAAATGATTAAAATTTTTAATCAGATTAATCACAGCTTAAAAATTAATTAATCATGATTAATCACCATTCGAACTATGTCCAAAATATGCCATTAACTGTATATTTTTGTGGGAATTGAAAGATAAATGACAGAAGACATGTGCATTTAACATATGTATGCATGTTTATTTTAATAACATCCTGTTTTTTACAATGACATTTCCTCGTCAAAATAGGAAAACAAAATAGGATGGCGTCTCTTATTTAAATGAAACTGAAATAGTAAAACAAAATAGGATGGTGTCTCCTTCTGTAACACACTAGCCATCTTGGCCATTTCTCTTCAACAAAGGAAAAACAAAGAGATTTCTCTTTTTTATCAAACCAAAAGAACATGGCCTACACAATTACATGTGGCCCGCTTCTCTATTCATCCTTTAGCCAGTTACTGAGGCAAACCAATTTGTCCACATTTTCTGAGAGTAAAGCTGACCGCTTCTTTTGCACAATGTGACCGGCAAGTGAGAAGAGTCTTTCACAGGGAACTGAGGATGCAGGAGTGGCTAGATATTTCCGAGCC
>NC_084732.1:3196665-3306665 GCF_033978785.1 Entelurus aequoreus | reverse complement strand
TGGTGACCCTCGCCCCGTCCTTGTTTGTGAATGACTGAGCATTTCATGGAATCTACTTTTATACCCAATCATGGCACCCACCTGTTCCCAATTAGCCCGTTCACCTGTGGGATGTTCCAAATAAGTGTTTGATGAGCATTAATCAACTTTCTCAGTCTTTTTTGCCCCTTGTGCCAGCTTTTTTTGAAACATGTTGCAGGCATCAAATTCCAAATGAGCTAATATTTGCAAAAAATAACAACATTTTCCAGTGTGAACATGAAATATCTTGTCTTTGCAGTCTATTCAATTGAATATAAGTCGAAAACTATTTGCAAATCATCGTATTCTGTTTTTATTTACCATTTACACAACGTGAGAACTTTACTGTTTTTTTGGTTTTGTACATAAATACTATTATAATCACAGGATTGAACATGTTGCTTGTACCTAATCTGTACTTTTACTTTGAAATGTGTGGCCAAAGTTCCGTGGAAGGCTACCAAAGATGTGTGATAGAAATAAACTCTGACTAAATTGATGATAAATAATAATATATAATAATAATAAATATTTCTCTAAAAAAAATTGTCAATAAAATGTAAGTACAAATCAAAATACAGCTTCACCAATTTAGTCACAATTTTTGCGCTTCTCTGATTTTAGCTCCAGACTTCTTCTGTTTTGATTTTGTCGTGACTCGCCACAAGTGGTGGAACAGTGCATTACAGGCTGACAAACACACTGATATAGATGATCTTTGATTCCTGTTTTTTTTTTGCTGTTGGTCCTTTAAAATGATCAGAGCACTCCGGTCACTAAGGATCTTTGACAAGTGCCTTAAACGCACGTTTTTTTTTTCATTTTTTTTTTTTTCATAAAGAAATACAATCATGTGTGCTTACGGACTGTATTCCCTGCAGACTGTATTGATCTATATTGATATATAATGTATATATTGTGTTTTTTATGTTGATTTAATTTAAAAAATATATATATATATATATATTTTTTTTTTTTTTTTTTTTTAATTAAATTTCTTGCGCGGACCGGTACCAATCGGTCCGCGGACCGGTACCGGGCCGTGGCCTGGTGGTTGGGGACCACTGCTATAGAGGATCTTTGACTAGCTTTTTAGAGTGACCCTCGCCCCGTCCTTCTTTGTGAATGACCGAGCGTGTCATGGAAGCTGCTTTTACTCCCAATCATGGCACCCACCTGTTCCCAATTAGCCTGTTCACCTGGGGGATGTTCCAAATAAGTGTTTGATGAGCATTCCTCAACTTTATCAGTATTTATTGCCACTGAAACATGTTGCAGGCATGAAATTCCAAATGAGCTAATATTTGCAAAAAATAACAAAGTTTTCCAGTTCAAACATTAAATATCTTGTCTTTGCAGTCTATTTAATTGAATATAAGTTGAAAAGGATTGGCAATATAGTTTTTATTCACCATTTACACAACGTGCCAACTTCACTGGTTTTGGGTTTTGTACATAAATACTATTATAATCACAGGATTGAACATTTTGCTTGTGCCCTAATCCGTACTTTTATTGTGAAATGTGTGGCCAAAGTCCCGCGGAAGGCTACCAAAGACGTGTGATGGAAACATCAACATGTGCGTGCGTGGGCCGCTTTATTCCGGACGAGTGTTTCCACGCCACGGATGATATTCCCTAAACCGGAACCGTGTCCAGCAGCCGGCCCCCCTCCGTCGTTCTGTGTGACCGCCCCTCGCCCCCCCCCCCCCCCCCCCCCCCGCCCCCCCCGCCCGAGATCCGGCGAGGTGTAATGTTCCGGAAGCATCGGTCCGTGTTGTGGAAAGGTATCAACTCTTTGCACATGACTAAGCGCCAGCACGTGTGCCCCCCCCCCCCACACCCCCCCCCCCCCCCCCCCCCCAAAAAAAAGACTGTAATTAAGAGCGCCATTTTTGCCAAGTGTCATCAGGCTGTGATCCTCTCCGGGACTCAAAGGGCGGCGTGGCAGAAGCGACGAGGCGTGTCGCAGGAACCGCCGCTCGCACACATCAATGGCTGACGCCGCACACCTCCCGTCTGCGGCGCGTAACGAGCGGAATATGTCAACGCCGTGGAGTGGAGTTCGCGCTTAAGTGACTCATTTTGCTAACGCCGACGTGGAGGCTTCCAGTCGGGAGCGAGGCGAGGAGGTCGTGCGGCGCTGACTCCGCACGACGTGCGTCCATTAGTGGTTTTTGGCATCCGATATAATTTAACATAGACATTATTTTTCTTAGAATTCCCTGTAAGATTTTTTTTTTTTTTTTTTTGTAACGTTTTTTCACGATAAAAGCTACGATCAGGCCACCAGATTAGGTACACCTAAAATGTGCTATCTTTATTAGTATTATAAAATATTTCTATCTATGAACAAAGAATGGCCACACTTTCAATCGTAAAATGTGCTTCAATACCGCGGATAGTCCGATAAATAATTCGTAATTTAGCATGTAACCATGGCAACGTAATTTACCAAGAAATGAACAAAGTAGGCCAATGAATTAGGTACACGCTAACTTTTCAACGTTAGCATTTACTCAGGTTATATGTATCGTTGCGACAGAATGTAGCAATATACATTTTTTGTGGAATTCCGCGTAATGTTTGTGACGTGTAATTCACGATAAAAGCTACGATCAGGCCTACGGATTAGGTACACCTAAATGTTGAACTTTATTAGTATTATAAAAATATTTCAATATATGAACAAAGAATGGCCACACTTTCAATCGCAAGATGTATCTCAGTACTACGGATGGTCCGATAAATAATTCGTAATTTTGCATGTAACCATGGCAACATAATTTACCAAGAAATAACCAAAGTGGGCCAATGAATTAGGTACACACTAACTTTTCAATGTTAGCATTTACTCAGGTTATATGTGTCGTTGTGTTAGAGTGCACAATATATATTTTTCGTAGCGTTCCATGTAACCTTTACGATGTAATTCACGATAAAAGGTACGATCAGGCCACCAGATTAGGTACACCTAAAATGTTTAATCTTTAATACTATTAAAAAAATATTTGTATGTATGAACAAAGATCGGCCACACTTTCAATCGTAAGATGTATCTCAATACTACGGATAGTTCGATAAATAATTCGTAATTTTGCATGTAACCATGGCAACATAATTCACCAAGAAGTTAACAAAGAAGGCCAATGAATTAGGTACACCCTAACTTTTCGACGTTAGCATTTACTCAGGTTATATGTGTCGTTGCGACAGAGTGTAGCAATATACATTTTTTTGTAGAAGTCCACGTAACTTTTGCGACGTAATTCACGATAAAAGCTACGATCAGGCCTACGGATTAGGTACACCTAAATGTTGAACTTTATTAGTATTATAAAAATATTTCAATATATGAACAAAGAATGGCCACACTTTCAATCGCAAGATGTATCTCAGTACTACGGATGGTCCGATAAATAATTCGTAATTTTGCATGTAACCATGGCAACATAATTTACCAAGAAATAACCAAAGTGGGCCAATGAATTAGGTACACACTAACTTTTCAATGTTAGCATTTACTCAGGTTATATGTATCGTTGCGACAGAATGTAGCAATATACATTTTTTGTGGAATTCCGCGTAATGTTTGTGACGTGTAATTCACGATAAAAGCTACGATCAGGCCTACGGATTAGGTACACCTAAATGTTGAACTTTATTAGTATTATAAAAATATTTCAATATATGAACAAAGAATGGCCACACTTTCAATCGCAAGATGTATCTCAGTACTACGGATGGTCCGATAAATAATTCGTAATTTTGCATGTAACCATGGCAACATAATTTACCAAGAAATAACCAAAGTGGGCCAATGAATTAGGTACACACTAACTTTTCAATGTTAGCATTTACTCAGGTTATATGTGTCGTTGTGTTAGAGTGCACAATATATATTTTTCGTAGCGTTCCATGTAACCTTTACGATGTAATTCACGATAAAAGGTACGATCAGGCCACCAGATTAGGTACACCTAAAATGTTTAATCTTTAATACTATTAAAAAAATATTTGTATGTATGAACAAAGATCGGCCACACTTTCAATCGTAAGATGTATCTCAATACTACGGATAGTTCGATAAATAATTCGTAATTTTGCATGTAACCATGGCAACATAATTCACCAAGAAGTTAACAAAGAAGGCCAATGAATTAGGTACACCCTAACTTTTCGACGTTAGCATTTACTCAGGTTATATGTGTCGTTGCGACAGAGTGTAGCAATATACATTTTTTTGTAGAAGTCCACGTAACTTTTGCGACGTAATTCACGATAAAACGTACGATCAGGCCTACAGATTAGGTACACCCAAAATGTTCAATATTTTATTAGTATTATAGCGTATTTGCATATATGAACAAAGAACGGCCACATTTCCAATCGCAAGATTTGTCTCAATACCTCGGACGGTCCGATAAATAATAAATAATTTTATATGTAACCATGGCAACATAATTAACCAAGAAATTAACAAAGTAGGCCAATGAATTAGGTACACCCTAATTTTTCAACGTTAGCATTTACTCATGTTATATGTATCGTTGTGACAGAGTGTAGCAATATACATTTTTTTGTAGAAGTCCACGTAAATTTTGCGACGTAATTCCCGATAAAAGGTACGATCAGGCCTACGGAATAGGTACACCCAAAATGTTCAATATTTATTAGTATTATAGCGTATTTGCATATATGAACAAAGAACGGCCACATTTCCAATCGCAAGATGTGTCTCAATACCTCGGACGGTCCGATAAATAATAAATAATTTTATATGTAACCATGGCAACATAATTAAACAAGAAAGTAACAAAGTAGGCCAATGAATTAGGTACACCCTAACTTTTCAACGTTAGCATTTACTCAGGTTATATGTATCGTTGTGACAGAGTGTAGCAATATACATTTTTTTGTAGAATTCCACGTAACTTTTGCGACGTAATTACCGATAAAAGGTACGATCAGGCCTACGGATTAGGTACACCCAAAATGTTCAATCTTTAATGCTAATATAAAATATTTCTATCTATGAACAAAGAACGGCCACACTTTCAATGGCAAGATGTGCTTCAATACCACGGATAGTCCGATAAGTAATTCGTAATTTTGCATGTAACCATGGCAACGTAATTTACCAAGAAATGAACAAAGTAGGCCGATGAATTAGGTACACACTAACTTTTCAACGTTAGCATTTACTCAGGTTATATGTATCGTTGCGACAGAGTGTAGCAATATAAATTTTTTTGTAGAATTCCACGTAATTTTTGCGACGTAATTCACGATAAAAGGTGCAATCAGGCCTACAGATTAGGTACACCTAAAATGTTCAATCTTTAATACTGTTATAAAAATATTTGTGTATATGAACAAAGAACGTCCACACTTTCAATCGTAAGATGTGTCTCAATACCACGGATAGTCCGATAAATAATTCGTAATTTTGCATGTAACCATGGCAACATAATTAACCAAGAAATTAACAATGAAGGCCAATGAATTAGGTACACGCTAACTTTTCAACGTTAGCATTTACTCAGGCTATATGTATCGTTGCGACAGAGTGTAGCAATATACATTTTTTTGTAGAAGTCCACGTAACTTTTGCGACGTAATTCACGATAAAAGGTACGATCAGGCCACCAGATTAGGTACACCTAAAATGTGCTATCTTTATTAGTACTATAAAATATTTCTATCTATGAACAAAGAACGGCCACACTTTCAATCGTAAAATGTGTCTCAATACCGCGGATAGTCCGATAAAATATTCGTAATTTTGCATGTAACCATGGCAACATAGTTAACCAAGAAATTAACAAAGTAGGCCAATGAATTAGGTACACCCTAACTTTTCAACGTTAGCATTTACTCATGTTATATGTATCGTTGCGACAGAGTGTAGCAATATACATTTTTTTGTAGAAGTCCACGTAACTTTTGCGACGTAATTCACGATAAAAGGTACGATCAGGCCGACAGATTAGGTACACCTAAAATGTTCTATCTTTATTAGTATTATAAAATATTTCTATCTATGAACAAAGAATTCACACTTTAAATCACAAGATGTGTCTCAATACCACGGATAGTCCGATAAATAATTCGTAATTTTGCATGTAACCATGGCAACGTAATTTACCAAGAAATGAACAAAGTGGGCCAATGAATTAGGTACACGCTAACTTTTCGATGTTAGCATTTACTCAGGTTATGTGTGTCATTGTGTTAGAGTGCACAATATAAATTTTTCGTAGTTTTCCATGTAACCTTTGCGACGTAATTCACGATAAAAGGTACGATCAGGCCACCAGATTAGGTACACCTAAAATGTGCTATCATTAATAGTATTATAAAAATATTTGAATATATGAACAAAGATCGGCCACACTTTCAATCGTAAAATGTGCTTCAATACCACGGATAGTTCGATAAATAATTCGTAATTTTGCATGTAACCATGGCAACATAATTTACCAAGGAATTAACAAAATAGGCCAATGAATTAGGTACACGCTAACTTTTCAACGTTAGCATTTACTCAGGTTATATGTATCGTTGCGACAGAGTGTAGCAATATACATTTTTTGTGGAATTCCGCGTAACGTTTTTGACGTAATTCACGATAAAAACTACGATCAGGCCTACGGATTAGGTACACCTAAATGTTCAACTTTATTAGTATTATACAAATATTTCAATATATGAACAAAGAAAGACCACACTTTCAATCGCAAGATGTGTCTCAATACCACGGATAGTCCGATAAATAATTTGTAATTTTGCATGTAACCATGGCAACATAATTTACCAAGGAATTAACAAAGACGGCCAATGAATTAGGTACACCCTAACTTTTCAACGTTAGCATTTACTCAGGTTATATGTGTCGTTGTGTTAGAGTGCACAATATATATTTTTCGTAGCTTTCCATGTAACCTTTACGACGTAATTCACGATAAAAACTACGATCAGGCCACCAGATTAGGTACACCTAAAATGTTTAATCTTTAATAGTATTATAAAAATATTTGTATATATGAACAAAGATCGGCCACACTTTCAATCGTAAAATGTGCTTCAATACCGCGGATAGTCCGATAAATAATTCGTAATTTTGCATGTAACCATGGCAACGTAATTTACCAAGAAATGAACAAAGTAGGCCAATGAATTAGGTACACACTAACTTTTCAACGTTAGCATTTACTCAGGTTATATGTATCGTTGCGACAGAATGTAGCAATATACATTTTTTGTGGAATTCCGCGTAACGTTTGCGACGTAATTCACGATAAAAGCTACGATCAGGCCTACAGATTAGGTACACCTAAAATGTTCAATCTTTAATGCTAATATAAAATATTTCTATCTATGAAAAAAGAACGGCCACACTTTAAATCGCAAGATGTGCTTCAATACCACGGATAGTTCGATAAATAATTCGTAATTTTGCATGTAACCATGGCAACATAATTTACTAAGGAATGAACAAAGTAGGCCAATGAATTAGGTACACGCTAACTTTTCAACGTTAGCATTTACTCATGTTATATGTATCGTTGCGACAGAATGTAGCAATATACATTTTTTGTGGAATTCCGCGTAATCTTTGTGACGTGTAATTCACGATAAAAGCTACGATCAGGCCTACGGATTAGGTACACCTAAATGTTCAACTTTATTAGTATTATAAAAATATTTCAATATATGAACAAAGAACGGCCACACTTTCAATCGCAAGATGTGCTTCAATTCCACAGATGGTCCGATAAATAATACGTAATTTTGCATGTAACCATGGCAACATAATTTACCAAGAAATGACCAAAGTGGGCCAATGAATTAGGTACACCCTAACTTTTCAATGTTAGCATTTACTCAGGTTATATGTGTCGTTGTGTTAGAGTGCACAATATATATTTTTCGTAGCTTTCCATGTAACCTTTACGACGTAATTCACGATAAAAGGTACGATCAGGCCACCAGATTAGGTACACCTAAAATGTTTAATCTTTAATAGTATTATACAAATATTTGTATATATGAACAAAGAACGGCCACACTTTCAATGGCAAGATGTGTTTCAATACCGCGGATAGTCCGATAAATAATTTGTAATTTTGCCTGTAACCATGGCAATATAATTTACCAAGAAATGAACAAAGTAAGCCGATGAATTAGGTACACACTAACTTTTCAATGTTAGCATTTACTCAGGTTATATGTATCGTTGCGACAGAGTGTAGCAATATACATTTTTTTGTAGAATTCCACGTAATTTTTGCGACGTAATTCACGATAAAAGGTAAAAACAGGCCTACGGATTAGGTACACCCAAAATGTTCAATATTTATTAGTATTATAGCGTATTTGCATATATGAACAAAGAACGGCCACATTTCCAATCGTAAGATGTGTCTCAATACCACGGATAGTCCGATAAATAATTCGTAATTTTGCATGTAACCATGGCAACATAATTTACCAAGAAATTAACAAAGAAGGCCAATGAATTAGGTACGCACTAACTTTTCAACGTTAGCATTTACTCATGTTATATGTATCGTTGCGACAGAATGTAGCAATATAAATTTTTTGTGGAATTCCGCGTAATGTTTGTGACGTGTAATTCACGATAAAAGCTACGATCAGGCCTACGGATTAGGTACACCTAAATGTTCAAATTTATTAGTATTATAAAAATATTTCAATATATGAACAAAGAACGACCACACTTTCAATCGCAAGATGTGCTTCAATGCCACGGATAGTCCGATAAGTAATTCGTAACTTTGCATGTAACCATGGCAACATAATTTACCAAGGAATTAACAAAGAAGGCCAATGAATTAGGTACACCCTAACTTTTCAACGTTAGCATTTACTCAGGTTATACGTATCGTTGCGACAGAGTGTAGCAATATACATTTTTTTGTAGAAGTCCACGTAACTTTTGCGACATAATTCACGATAAAAGGTACGATCAGGCCTACAGATTAGGTACACCCAAAATGTTCAATATTTATTAGTATCATAGCGTATTTACATATATGAACAAAGATCGGCCACACTTTCAATCGTAAAATGTGCTTCAATACCACGGATAGTTCGATAAATAATTCGTAATTTTGCATGTAACCATGGCAACATAATTTACCAAGGAATTAACAAAGTAGGCCAATGAATTAGGTACACGCTAACTTTTCAACGTTAGCATTTACTCAGGTTATATGTATCGTTGCGACAGAGTGTAGCAATATACATTTTTTTGTAGAATTCCACGTAAATTTTGCGACGTAATTCACGATAAAAGGTACGATCAGGCCACCAGATTAGGTACACCTAAAATGTTTAATCTTTAATAGTATTATAAAAATATTTGTATATATGAACAAAGATCGGCCACACTTTCAATCGTAAAATGTGCTTCAATACCGCGGATAGTCCGATAAATAATTCGTAATTTTGCATGTAACCATGGCAACATAGTTAACCAAGAAATGACCGAAGTGGGCCAATGAATTAGGTACACCCTAACTTTTCAACGCTAGCATTTACTCAAGTTATATGTGTCGTTGTGTTAGAGTGCACAATGTATATTTTCCGTAGCTTTCCATGTAACCTTTGCGACGCAATTCACGATAAAAGGTACGATCAGGCCACCAGATTAGGTACACCTAAAATGTGCTATCTTTATTAGTACTATAAAATATTTCTATCTATGAACAAAGAACGGCCACACTTTCAATAGTAAGATGTATCTCAATACCACGGATAGTCCGATAAATAATTTGTAACTTTGCATGTAACCATGGTAACGTATTTTACCAAGAAATGAACAAAGTAGGCCAATGAATTAGGTACACCCTAACTTTTCAACGTTAGCATTTACTCATGTTATATGTATCGTTGCGACAGAGTGTAGCAATATACATTTTTTTGTAGAATTCCACGTAATTTTTGCGACGTAATTCACGATAAAAAGTACAATCAGGCCTACAGATTAGGTACACCTAAAAAGTTAAATCTTTATTAGTATTATAAAAATATTTGAATATATGAACAAAGATCGGCCACACTTTGGATCGTAAAATGTGCTTCAATACCGCGGATAGTCCGATAAATAATTCGTAATTTTGCATGTAACCATGGCAACGTAATTTACCAAGAAATGAACAAAGTAGGCCAATGAATTAGGTACACACTAACTTTTCAACGTTAGCATTTACTCAGGTTATATGTATCGTTGCGACAGAGTGTAGCAATATACATTTTTTTGTAGAAGTCCACGTAACTTTTGCGACGTAATTCACGATAAAAGGTACGATCAGGCCTACAGATTAGGTACACCCAAAATGTTCAATATTTATTAGTATTATAGCGTATTTGCATGTATGAACAAAGAACGGCCACATTTCCAATCGTAAGATGTATCTCAATACCACGGATAGTCCGATAAATAATTCGTAATTTTGCATGTAACCATGGCAACATAATTTACCAAGAAATTAACAAAGAAGGCCAATGAATTAGGTACGCACTAACTTTTCAACGTTAGCATTTACTCATGTTATATGTATCGTTGCGACAGAGTGTAGCAATATACATTTTTTTTGTAGAATTCCACATAATTTTTGCGACGTAATTCACGATAAAAGGTACGATCAGGCCTACGGATTAGGTACACCTAAAATGTTCAATCTTTAATGGTAATATAAAATATTTCTATGGACAAAGAACGGCCACACTTTCAATCGCAAGATGTGCTTCAACTCCACGGATGGTCCGATAAATAATACGTAATTTTGCATATAACCATGGCAACGTAATTTACCAAGAAATGAACAAAGTAGGCCAATGAATTAGGTCCACCCTAACTTTTCAACGTTAGCATTTACTCAGGTTATATGTATCGTTGCGACAGAATGTAGCAATATACATTTTTTTTGTAGAAGTCCGCGTAACTTTTGCGACGTAATTCACGATAAAAGCTACGATCAGGCCTACGGATTAGGTACACCTAAATGTTCAACTTTATTAGTATTATAAAAATATTTGCATATATGAACAAAGAACGGCCACACTTTCAATCGTAAGATGTGTCTCAATACCACGGATAGTCCGATAAATAATTCGTAATTTTGCATGTAACCATGGCAACATAATTTACCAAGAAATGAACAAAGTAAGCCAATGAATTAGGTACACACTAACTTTTCAATGTTAGCATTTACTCAGGTTATATGTATCGTTGCGACAGAGTGTAGCAATATAACATTTTTTGTAGAATTCCACGTAACTTTTGCGACGTAATTCACGATAAAAGGTACGATCAGGCCACCAGATTAGGTACACCTAAAATGTTCATTCTTTAATACTAATATAAAATATTTGTGTATATGAACAAAGAACGGCCACACTTTCAATCGCAAGATGTGTCTCAATACCTCGGATAATCCGATAAATAATTCGTAATTTTGCATGTAACCATGGCAACATAATTTACCAAGAATTAACAAAGAAGGCCAATGAATTAGGTACGCACTAACTTTTCAACGTTAGCATTTACTCATGTTATATGTATCGTTGCGACAGAGTGTAGCAATATACATTTTTTTGTAGAAGTCCACGTAACTTTTGCGACATAATTCACGATAAAAGGTACGATCAGTCCTACGGATTAGGTACACCTAAATGTTCAACTTTATTAGTATTATAAAAATATTTCACTATATGAACAAAGAATGGCCACACTTTCAATCGTAAGATGTGTGTCAATACCACGGATGGTCCGATAAATAATACGTAATTTTGCATGTAACCATGGCAACATAATTTACCAAGGAATTAACAAAGAAGGCCAATGAATTAGGTACACCCTAACTTTTCAACGTTAGCATTTACTCAGGTTATATGTGTCGTTGTGTTAGAGTGCACAATATATATTTTTCGTAGCTTTCCATGTAACCTTTACGACGTAATTCACGATAAAAACTACGATCAGGCCACCAGATTAGGTACACCTAAAATGTTTAATCTTTAATAGTATTATAAAAATATTTGTATATATGAACAAAGATCGGCCACACTTTCAATCGTAAGATGTGCTTCAATACAGCGGATAGTCCGATAAATAATTCATAATTTTGCATGTAACCATGGCAACATAATTTACCAAGAAATTAACAAAGAAGGCCAATGAATTAGGTACACCCTAACTTTTCAACGTTAGCATTTACTCAGGTTATATGTATCGTTGCGACAGAGTGTAGCAATATACATTTTTTTGTAGAAGTCCACGTAACTTTTGCGACGTAATTCACAATAAAAGGTACGATCAGGCCTACGGATTAGGTACACCTAAAATGTTCAATATTTATTAGTATTATAAAAATATTTCTATCTATGAACAAAGAACGGCCACACTTTAAATCGTAAGATGTGTCTCAATACCACGGATAGTCCGATAAATAATTTGTAATTTTGCATGTAACCATGGCAACATAATTTACCAAGAAATGAACAAAGTGGGCCAATGAATTAGGTACACGCTAACTTTTCGATGTTAGCATTTACTCAGGTTATATGTGTCTTTGTGTTAGAGTGCACAATATATATTTTTCGTAGCGTTCCATGTAACCTTTGCGATGTAATTCACGATAAAAGGTACGATCAGGCCACCAGATTAGGTACACCTAAAATGTTTAATCTTTAATAGTATTATACAAATATTTGTATATATGAACAAAAATCGGCCACACTTTCAATCGTAAAATGTGCTTCAATACCGCGGATAGTCCGATAAATAATTCGTAAATTTTCATGTAACCATGGCAACATAGTTAACCAAGAAATGAACAAAGTAGGCCAATGAATTAGGTACACGCTAACTTTTCAACGTCATCATTTACTCAGGCTACGATTTTCCCCGCTACAACTGCATAATCTCGTCGTAATCTCACGATGTCTTACTTGCTCGAGGCAGATTTCCGCCCTTCTCTGAGGTTTTTCCCGGCCTCCGTCGCCAAAGTACGCTCAAAGTGAACATCGGGAGTTTCGGTTGTGAAGTCCGACCGCCGGTCTTTGGTCTCCAGCACCAAAGCGAGCGTGCAGCAGATGGGAAGTTCCTCGCCGCTCGTGTCCAGATGGCGAGTATTTTAAGAACACGCAGTATGGCCGACCATCGCTTACTTGATGAAACACGAGCACGCCGGAGAGTGGCGGGAGAAATCATGCGGGAGTGAGGCCTCCTCTTTTTTTATTTATTTGTTCCTCTTCTTTTGTGCGTTTTTTCGCCTTGGAGGATTCATGAGGGAGTTTGTTTACGGCGCTCGTCTAAAAAATGTTTCATCAAAGATTCTATTTGATCAAGCTTTTCTCAAACGCTGCCTTGTGTTATAAAGTGATGGACAAGACAGGAATTGAAGAATCCTTTTGTAAAAACGGTCTTTAATATTTCATGGATGGACAGTGCTCCTGTCATATAGATGAGCTTTGACTAGCTTTTTTGTATTAGAAATAAGCAGTGCTCCTGCCATATAAAGGATCTTTGACTAGCTTTTTTGTATTAGAAATAAGCAGTGCTCCTGTCATATAAAGGATCTTTGACTAGCTTTTTTGTATTAGAAATAAGCAGTGCTCCTGCCATATAAAGGATCTTTGACTAGATTTTTTGTATTAGAAATAAGCAGTGCTCCTGCCATATAAAGGATCTTTGACTAGCTTTTTTGTATTAGAAATAAGCAGTGCTCCTGCCATATAAAGGATCTTTGACTAGTTTTTTGTATTAGAAATAAGCCGTGCTCCTGTCATATAAAGGATCTTTGACTAGCTTTTTTGTATTAGAAATAAGCGGTGCTCCTGCCATATAGATGAGCTTTGACTAGCTTTTTTGTAATAGAAATAAGCAGTGCTCCTGTCATATAAAGGATCTTTGACTAGCTTTTTTGCATTAGAAATAAGCAGTGCTCCTGCCATATAAAGGATCTTTGACTAGCTTTTTTGTATTAGAAATAAGCAGTGCTCCTGCCATATAAAGGATCTTTGACTAGCTTTTTTGTATTAGAAATAAGCAGTGCTCCTGCCATATAAAAGATCTTTGACTAGCTTTTTTGTATTAGAAATAAGCAGTGCTCCTGCCATATAAAGGATCTTTGACTAGCTTTTTGTATTATAAATAAGCTGTGCTCCTGTCATATAAAAGATCTTTGACTAGCTTTTTTAGATTTTTTTTTTCATCTCATAATTTGAGTTTTAATCTCATAATTATATTTTTTAATCTCATAAATTCGATGTTTTATCTCATTATTTTCTTTTATCTCATTATTGTCTTTTTATCTCATGGTTAGGACTTTTTATCTCATAAATTCGACTTTGTATCTCATTATTGTTTTTTTTTTATCTCATAAGTGTCTTTTGATCTCATAATTATAACTTTGTATCTCATAAATTCGACTTTTTATCTCATAATTGTCTTTTTATCTCAAATAAAAAAAATTATATCTCATAATTTGACTTTTAATCTCAAAATTATGTTTTTTTAGCTCATAATGATGACTTTTTTTAATCTCATAAATTCGACTTCTTATCTCATTATTTTCTTTTATCTCATTATTGTCTTTTTATCTCATAGTTAGGTCTTTTTATCTCATAAATTCGACTTTTTATCTCATTATTGTTTTTTTTTATCTCATAAGTGTCTTTTGATCTCATAATTATAACTTTGGATCTCATAAATTCGACTTTTTATCTAATAATTGTCTTTTTATCTCAAATAACTTTTTTTAAAATCTCATAATTTGACTTTTAATCTCATAATTATTTTTTTTTATCTCATAAATTCGACTTTTTATCTCATTATTTTCTTTTATCTCAATATTGTCTTTTCATCTCATAGTTAGGACTTTTTATCTCATAAATTCAACTTTTTATCTCATTATAGATTTTTTTTATCTCATAAGTGTCTTTTGATCTCATAATTATAACTTTATATCTCATAAATTCGACTTTTTATCTCATAATTGTCTTTTTATTTCAAATAACATTTTAAAAAATCTCATAATTTGACTTTTAATCTCAGAATTGTCTTTTTTATCTCATAATGATTCCTTTTTTTTATCTCATAAATTCGACTTTTTATCTCATTATTTTATTTTATCTCATGATTGTCTTTTTATCTCTAATTACATTTTTTTAGCTCATAATGATGACTTTTTAAATCTCATAAATTCGACTTTTTATCTCATTATTGTCTTTTTATCTCATAGTTAGGGCTTTTTTTCTCATAAATTCGACTTTTTATCTCATTATTGTTTTTTTTAATCTCATAAGTGTCTTTTGATCTCATAATCATAACTTTATATCTCATAAATTCGACTTTTTATCTAATAATTGTCTTTTTATGTCAAATAACATTTTTAAAATCTCATAATTTGACTTTTAATCTCAAAATTATCTTTTTTTATCTCATAATGATTACTTTTTTTATCTCATAAATTCGACTTTTTATCTCATTATTTTATTTTATCTCACGATTGTCTTTTTATCTCATAGTTAGGACTTTTTATCTCATAAATTCGACAATGTATCTCATTATTGTTTTTTTTATCTCATAAGTGTCTTTTGATCTCATAATTATAACTTTGTATCTCATAAATTCGACTTGTTATCTCATAATTGTCTTTTTATCTCAAATTTAAAAAAATTAAATCTCATAATTGGACTTTTAACCTCATTACTATCTTTTTTATCTCATAATTATGACTTTTTATCTCATAAATTCGACTTTTTATCTCACAATTATTTGTTTTTTATCTCATAATTATGACTTTTTATCTAAAAAGCTATAGTCAATGTTATGCAAACAAATACAAAACATGATTTTAAACAACAATAATAAACATCTGAGTGATGCAAACAAAGACTTGGCGACGTTAGCGACCGACCAATCACAGCGCAGACCCCTGGGCAAGCAGGAAGTTAATTGAAATACATTTTTAATGCCAAGAAAGCAAACGAGTAAATCATATCCACCATGTTTTTGGCAGGAAATCATTGATGGGATATTTCTATTATTCTTGCGTCGACACGCCGTTTGTGCTTGGCAGCGACAGAAGAAGTTGTGGCGGTGCTACCAAACTTGACTTCAGTTAAAGGCGGCCATTTTTCCGGGGTCCCTCCGCGACACGTGGCGTTCTGATGGATGTCAGGCGGGCCGCTTTAATCTGGCCGAGTGCAACTTGGCCGCTCCTGGAGTGTTGGGCCAACACGGGAAGGCGGATCAATATCCTGCGACGTTGTGTTTTATTAAACATTTTCCCATTAAGGCGGCGGCGGCGGCGGCGGCGTTGTTCATCATCCCAATAAAGTCGTAAATCACGGCGCTGGCAGAGCAGCGAAATATGAACACAATCAAAGATTGAAGGGGAGCAAAAACAACACAAAATGTTTTGTTTCAGCTACAAGTTGTTAATAATATGTGTATTTTATTTTGAAGGGATCTTTGGACACCCGTGGACACTGGACATACCATCAATAATTAGAGAGACATATTTATTATTACTGTAGTATTTTTAAAAAAAAATATTTATTGTTATTATTTATCTTGTATGTACGGTATCATTATTAAATCAAGTAAAATGAAGTCATAATTGTGAGATAAGAAATTCGAAATTTTGAGATAAAATGTCATAATTATGATGTATAAAGGTTAAAAAAGTGATTTCTTATCTCATAATTTTTGTGACTGCTTTGTAAATGATCTCCTAATTCCACATTGTATCTCATAGTTATGACTTTTATCTCATCATTTTGACTTTCTTATGTCATATTTCAGACTTTTTTCCTCATAAATTTGACTTTCTTATGTCAATTTAAATTTCATCTAATAATTTTGACATTTTGTATCTCATATTTTGGAATTTTGGTCTCATAATTACATTTTTTTATCTCATGATTATGATTTTTTTGTATTCTCATAATTCGACTTTTTATCTCATAAATGTCATGTTATCTCATAATAATGACTTGTATCCCATAATTTCGACTTTTTATTTCATAATTGTCTTTTATCTTATAATTTTGATTTTTTTTATCTCATAATTTGACTTTTTATCTCATAATTATCTTTTTTTTAGCTCATAATAATGCCTTTTTTTTTATCTCATACATTCGACTTTTTATCTCATTATTGTCTTTTTATCTCATTATTGTCTTCCTATCTCATAGTTATGACTTTTTATCTCATAAATTCGACTTTTTATCTCACTATTGTTTTTTTTTATCTCATAATTGTCTTTTTGTCTCAAATAAGATTTTTTTAAATCTCATAATTATGACTTTTTTATCTCATGAATTCGACTTTGTATCTCGTCATTGTCTTTTTATCTCATAAATTGTCTTTTTTTATCTCATAATTATGACATTTTTATCTCATAAATTCGACTTTTTATCTCATAATTATGACTTTTTTTATCTCATAAATTCGACTTTTTATCTCGTCATTGTCTTTTTATCTCATAAATTGTCTTTTTTTAATCTCATAATTATGACATTTTTTATCTCATAAATTCGACTTTTTATCTCGTCATTGTCTTTTTATCTCATAAATGGTCTTTTCATCTCATAATTATGACTTTTTATCTCATAAATTCGATTTTTATCTCACAATTATCTTTTGTAGTTCATAATTATGTCTTTTTTTATGTCATAAATTCGACTTTTTAGCTCACATGTATCTTTTTTAATCTCATAATTATGACTGAAATTTGACTTATCTCATTTTTGTCTTTTTATCTCTTAATTGTCTTTTTTATGTCATAATTATGACTTTTTATCTCATACATTCGACTTTTTTTCTCACAGTTATTTGCTATATCTCATAATTATGACTTTTTTATCTCATAAATTCGACTTTTTATCTCACAACTATCTTTTTTCATTTCATAATTATGAAGCTTTTATGTCACAAATTTGACTTTTTATCTCATAATTATGACTTTTTCTCATAAATTCGACTTTTATCTCACAATTATCTTTTGTATCTCATAATTATGTCTTTTTTTATGTCATAAATTCGACTTTTTAGCTCACAATTATCTTTTTTAATCTCATAATTATGACTTTTTTATCTTATAAATTCGACTTGTTATCTCATTATTGTCTTTTTATCTCATAATTGTCTTTTTTATGTTATAATTATGACGTTTTATCTCATACATTCGACTTTTTATCTCACAATTATTTGCTTTATCTCATAATTATGACTTTTTTATCTCATAAATTCGACTTTTTATCTCACAATGATCTTTTTTCATCTCATAATTATGACGTTTTTTATGTCACAAATTTGACTTTTTATCTCATAATTATGACTTTATCTCATAAATTCGACTTTTATCTCACAATTATCTTTTTTTTATCACATAATTATGTCTTTTTATGTCCTAAATTCGACTTTTTATCTTACAATTATCTTTTTTATGTCATAATTATGACTTTTTTATCTCATAAATTCGACTTGTTATCTCACTATTGTCTTTTTATCTCATAATGGTCTTATTTTATGTCATAATTATGACGTTTTATCTCATACATTCGACTTTTTATCTCACAATTATTTGCTTTATCTCATAATTATGACTTTTTTATCTCATAAATTCGACTTTTTATCTCACAATTATGACTTTTTTATCTCATAAATTCGACTTTTTATCTCACAATTATCTTTTTTCATCTCATAATTATGACGTTTTTTATGTCATGAATTCGACTTTTTATCTCATAATTATGACTTTATCTCATAAATTCGACTTTTATCTCCCAATTATCTTTTTTTATCTCATAATTATGTCTTTTTATGTCATAAATTTGACTTTTTATCTCACAATTATATTTTTTTATCTCTAATTATGACTTTTTATCTCATAAATTTGACTTGTTATCTCATTATTGTCTTTTTATCTCTTTATTGTCTTTTTTATGTCATAGTTATGACGTTTTATCTCATACATTCGACTTTTTATCTCACAGTTATTTGCTTTATCTCATAATTATGACTTTTTTATCTCATAAATTCGACTTTTATCCACAATTATCTTTTTTTTTTTATCTCATAATTATCTTTTTATGTCCTAAATTCGACTTTTTATCTCACAACTATCTTTTTTATTCCATAATTATGACTTTTCTGTCTCATAAATTCGACTTGTTATCTCATTATTGTCTTTTTATCTCATAATTGTCTTTTATATGTCATAATTATGACTTTATCTCATACGTTCAACTTTTTATCTCATAAGTATTTGCTTTATCTCATAATTATGACTTTTTTATCTCATAAATTCGACTTGTTATCTCATTATTGTCTTTTTATCTCATAATTGTCTTTTTTATGTCATAATTATGACTGTTCATCTCATACGTTCAACTTTTCATCTCACAAGTATTTGCTTTATCTCATAATTATGACTTATTTATCTCATAAATTCGACTTTTTTTATCTCATAATTAACTTTTTGAACTCATTAATACGATTTTTTTTATCCCATAAATATTATTTTTTTATATCATAATTGTCTTTTTTATCTCATAACTGTGACTTTGTATGCTAAGTTTGTATGGTTTAGCATTGGGTTAGTGTTTTTTTTAATTATTACAATTAAATACTATTATTTGAAATACATTTTAATACATTAATTTACATTATTACAATTCTAAAAATAACACTAAATATATTGTTTGATGTAAATGAGTATTTCCTTTACATTTACCTCATACTTTTAATCGCCTGAATCCGTCACATTTCGACAAAAAACACATTTCAATGCAATTTTGTGTATTTTCCATAAAATAGTTCATATTTCCCCGATGTTTGATCATTTTGAGCGCTAATGTTGTTTCCTGTGCCAGACGATCCGAACACGCACTAATCGTCCAATCAGCTTCCTCACTTGTGTCTTGGCATTGCTATGATATGCTGTGATGTTTTGAAAATGAACAATATTTCCCTGTTGGCCTTCATTCTGGTGTCAGATCGTGCGCTTCTTTGCAGTGTGGGGTTGATAACCGTGTGTGTGTGCGTGCGTGTGTGTGTGTGTGTGTGTGTGTGTGTGTGTGTGTGTGTGTGTGTGTGTGTGTGTGTGTGTGTGTGTGTGTGTGTGTGTGTGTGTGTGTGTATGTGTGTGTGTGTGCGTGTCGCCCTGGGCGTCGTCCACACAACAGATGGCGTCGCTGGGATGGAATCTGTTACTGTTTGCTCCTCAAGCGCTTTGCCACCCAGTTGAGGCCGGCGCCAGTTGGGGGGCTCCTGGCGAGACCCCTATGTATGAGCGTGTAATATAGACCGTGTCATATTTACTGGAAACAATATCCATAGTTTTACTCTTAGCCTTTTGGAGCGCATCCAACTCAGAATCAATAGGGATCTGGCATTGACACGAGACCGTAATGTCCGAAAAACCACCAACAATCTCCAGAAACATGTGACTGTGTGGCCGTTACATAAATAAACGCCTTCAAAATCAATAGGGATCTTGCTCTGATGTAACAATAAACATGAATGGGAACATGAATGTTGTAAGTCAGACGGACGTGAGGAATTTAAACATGCCAAAAATGCTAACCTGCATAGGTTAGCATGTTAATGAGATAAAATTAATATTTGACTTTTGGTGTATAATTTGGAAAAATTACAAAATTCTCGCACGCTACATTACGGATTTTTTTTTATTTTTTATAATTTTAATTAATTAAAATACATTTTAAAATAATGCCAGATATCTTATTATAGCAAAAAATAAAAAAATTAATAAAAAAAATGTTTATTCCTGGGAATTAAAGAAAATGAATATATAAAAAATATAATATGAATACAACAATACAATGAGATATAAAAAATATTCAGGGTTTTATTCAAAAACAAAACAAAAGAAATCACGTTGAATTAAAAAATTAACATTAGCATGCATTTTCTTTGATTACAATGAATAAATTATGGAATAAAAAAAAAAAATCTGAATTAACTAAAATACATTTGAAAATATTTCATTAAAACAATAGAAAAAAAACCCATATATTTCGGGGAGTTAATAAAATAGAAATATAAAAATAAATATATATATATAATGTAAATATAACAATATAATAAAATGTAAAAAATATTTAGGGTTTGGTTAAAAAAGAAAACAAAATAAATGACGTTGAACTAAAAAAATAACATTAGCATACAATTTTATTTGATTACAATGGAATAAATTGTGGATTTTTTTAAATAATGTGAATGAACTGAAATACATTTGAAAATAATGCAAAATATCTCATTGGAGTGAAAACAAAAAAGTTTATTTCGGGGAATTAATACATTTAAAAAAATTAAAATTAAAATTAAATAATATAAAATATAAAAAATATAGTATAAATATAACAATATAATAAGATATAAAAAATATTCAGGGTTTTGTTCAAAAAGAAAACAAAATAAATCACGTTGAACTAAAAAATGAACATTAGCATACATTTTCTTTGACTACAATGGAATAAATTATGGAATAAAAAAAAAAAAAATCTGAATTAACTAAAATACATTTGAAAATATTTCATTAAAATAATAGAAAAAAACCATGTATTTCGGGGAGTTAATAAAATAAAAATGTAAAAAATAAATATATATAATATAAATATAACAATATAATAAAATGTAAAAAATATTTAGGGTTTGGTTAAAAAAGAAAACAAAATAAATGACGTTGAACTAAAAAAATAACATTAGCATACAATTGTATTTGATTACAATGGAATAAATTGTGGATTTTTTTAAATAATGTGAATGAACTAAAATACATTTGAAAAAAATGCCAAATATCTCATTAGAGTAAAAAAAAAGTTTATTTCGGGGAATGAATACATTTAAAAAAATAAAAATAAAAATAAAATAATATAAAATATAAAAAATATAGTATAAATATAACAATATAATAAGATATAAAAAATATTCAGGGTTTTGTTCAAAAAGAAAACAAAATAAATCACGTTGAACTAAAAAATGAACATTAGCATACATTTTCTTTGACTACAATGGAATAAGTTATGTTATAAAAAAAACAAAACTGAATTAACTAAAATACATTTGAAAATATTTCATTAAAACAATAGAAAAAAAAACATATATTTCGGGGAGTTAATAAAATAAAAATATAAAAAATTTATATATATAATATAAATATAACAATATAATAAAATGTAAAAAATATTTGGGGTTTGGTTAAAAAAGAAAACAAATTAAATGACGTTGAACTAAAAAAATAACATTAGAATACAATTTTATTTGATTGCAATGGAATAAATTGGGGATTTTTTTAAATAATGTGAATGAACTAAAACACATTTAAAAATAATGCAAAATATCTCATTGGAGTAAAAAAAAAAGTTTATTTCGGGGAATTAATACATTTAAAAAAAATAAAATTAAAATTAAATAATATAAAATATAAAAAATATAATATAAATATAACAATATAATAAGATATACAAAATATTCAGGGTTTTGTTCGAAAAGAAAACAAAATAAATCACGTTGAACTAAAAAATGAACATTAGCATACATTTTCTTTGACTACAATGGAATAAATTATGGAATAAAAAAATAAATAAATCTGAATGAACTAAAATACATTTGAAAATATTTCATTAAAACAAAAGAAAAAAAAAGATATATTTCGGGGAGTTAATAAAATAAAAATATAAAAAATAAATATATATAATATAAATATAACAATATAATAAAATGTAAAAAATATTTAGGGTTTGGTTAAAAAAGAAAAGAAAATAAATGACGTTGAACTAAAAAAATAATATTAGTATACAATTTTATTTGATTACAATGGAATAAATTGTGGATTTTTTTAAATAATGTGAATGAACTAAAATACATTTGAAAATAATGCAAAATATCTCATTGGAGTGAAAACAAAAATGTTTATTTCGGGGAATTAATACATTTCAAAAAAATTAAAATTAAAATTAAATAATATAAAATATAAAAAATATAATATAAAAATAACAATATAATAATATATAAAAAATATTCAGGATTTTGTTCGAAAAGAAAACAAAATAAATCATGTTGAACTAAAAAATGAACATTAGCATACATTTTCTTTGACTACAATGGAATAAATTATGGAATTAAAAAAAAAAAAACTGAATTAACTAAAATACATTTGAAAATATTTCATTAAAACAATAGAAAAAAACCCATACATTTCGGGGAGTTAATAAAATAAAAATATTAAAAATAAATATATATAATATAAATATAACAATATAATAAAATGTAAAAAATATTTAGGGTTTGGTTAAAAAAGAAAACAAAATAAATGACGTTGAACTAAAAAAATAACATTAGCACACAATTTTATTTGATTACAATGGAATACATTGTGGAATATTTTAAATAATGTGAATTAACTAAAATGCATTTGAAAATAATGCCAAATATCTTATTAGAGTAAAAAAAAAAAAGTTTATTTCGGGGAATTAATACATTTCAAAAAATTAAAATTAAAATTAAATAATATAAAATATAAAAAATATAATACAAATACAACAATATAATAAGATATAAAAAATATTCAGGGTTTTTTGTTCAAAAAGAAAACAAAATAAATCACGTTGAACTAAAAAATTAACATTAGCATACATTTTCTTTGACTACAATGGAATAAATTATGGAATGAAAAAAAAAAATCTGAATGAACTAAAATACATTTGAAAACAATGCCAGATATTTAATTAAAACAAAAGAAAACAAATAATATTTCGGAGAATTAATAGAATACAAATATAAAAAATTTAAATATATAATATGAATATAACAATATAATAAAATGTAAAACATATTTAGGATTTGTTTCAAAAAATAAACAAAATAAATGACATTGAACTAAAAAAAAACATTACAATTTTAACATACATATTTGATTTCAATGGAATAAATAATGGATGTTTTAAAATAATGTGAATGAACTAAAATACATTTGAAAATAATGCCAGATATTTCATTAAAACAAAATAAAAAAATATATATTTCAGGGAATTAATAAAATAAAAAAATAAAAAAGGTCATTTATAATATGAATATAACAATATAATAAAATGTAAAAATATTTAGGGTTTGGTTAAAAAAGTAAACAAAATAAAAGATGTTGAACTAAAAAATATAACATTAGCATACAATTTTATTTGATTACAATGGAATAAATTGTGGATTTTTTAAAATAATGTGAATGAACTAAAATACATTTGAAAAAAATGCCAAATATCTCATTAGAGTAAAAAAAAAAAGTTTATTTCGGGGAATTAATAAATTTAAAAAAATTAAAATTAAAATTAAATAATATAAAATATAAAAAATATAATATAAATATAACAATATAATAAGATATAAAAAATATTCAGGGTTTTGTTTAAAAAGAAAACAAAATAAATCACGTTGAACTAAAAAATGAACATTAGCATACGTTTTCTTTGACTACAATGGAATAAAGTATGGAATAAAAAATTAAAAAATCTGAATGAACTAAAATACATTTGAAAATAATGAAAGATATTTAATTAAAACAAAAGAAAAAAATAATATTTCGGGGAATTAATAAAATACAAATATAAAAAAATTAAATATATAATATGAATATAACAATATAATAAAATGTAAAACAGATTTAGGATTTAGTTCAAAAATTCAACAAAATAAATGACGTTGAACTAAAAAAAAACATTAACACATTAACATACATATTTGATTTCAATGGAATAAATAATGGATTTTTTAAAATAATGTGAATTAACTAAAATACATTTGAAAATAATGCCAGATGTTTCATTAAAACAAAAGAAAAATTTCAGAGAATTAATAAAATACAAAAATAAAATAAAATAATTTACAATATGAATATAACAATATAACAAAATGTAAAAAATATTTAGGGTTTGGTTAAAAAAGAAAACAAAATAATGATGTTGAACTAAAAAAAATAACATTAGCATACAATTTTATTTGATTACAATGGAATACATTTTGGATTTTTTTAAATAATGTGAATGAACTAAAATACATTTGAAAAAATAATGCCAAATATCTCATTAGAGTAAAAACTAAAATGTTTATTCCGGGGAATTAATAAAAAAATGAAAAATAAATAAAAATATATAATATAAATATAACAATATAATAACACTTAAAAAACAAAAATGTTTATTTCGGGGAATTTATAAAGAAAAACATAAATAATAATAATAATAATGTAAATATAACCATATAATAAAATATAAAAAATATTTTGGGTTTTGTTCTAAAAGAAAACAAAATAAATCACGTTGAAATAAAAAATTAACATTAGCATAAAATTACTTTGATTACAAAGGAATAAATAATGGGATTTTTTAAATAATGTAAATTAACCAAAAATGCTTTAGTTACAAACATGTAAGAGTCATCAATTGTGTTGACGCTATTTTGTAACGTGGTTCTGTTAGCACGCTAGCAAGGTAGCGCCAGGTAACAACATCCATGAGCGTACATGGAAATTAGCTAATATTTAGCATGCTAGCATGCTAACCGTGAGTTAACACATGAATTCTTGGCATGCTAGCGGAATATAAAATAAAACCAGTCATAAAGTGTGTCATTCCTTCAAGTTAGCGCCAACTTTGACAGTCCGGCCGTGTGGCGCGGAACTTTTTTTTAATCACATTTTCATTTCGACTTCCTTCCTCAGCTTTTGAAACATTCATGCGGTCACTCGCCGTCCTCTCTGAAATTGTCTCGCTGGAGTCGAGCATGAGGAGAATAAGAAGGCAGCGGATTGAATACCCGAGCATCTTTTGTCGCTCTTACGCGTCTTTTTAATCATCTATTTTCATGCACAATGCGTACATAATCAGCGTCGCCCGCCCGCCGGATGAGACCGGGGACGGCGTTAAATGAGCGTGCCGCGTTAAAGTGGCGAATGAAAACACGGCGTGCACGTGGGAATCAGGCGGGCGCTCTCTTTTCATTTTGTCCCCCCCCCCCCCCCCCCGATAGCGAAATAACACATCGATATTTCATGAGGCTGTGGCGCCCACGACAAACACGGCCAAAAATTACCTCCCAAATTAAGGTGCGGACGGGAATGAAATGTGGGAATTAGCGCTCTCTCCAGTGGAATAGAGGACGGGAATAATAACAAAGTCAGATTCTGGCACACAGTCAAGTACCAAAATATATGATTGAGGTGTATATCTGGAAAATGAGCTATAAAAGCTAGCATGATAATGTTAGCATACCGATTTGTATGCCTGAAAAATTAGCTGTTAAAGCTAGTATGATAATGTTAGCGCGCTAACATGCCTCAACTACCAAAATATATGATTGAGGTGTATATCTGGAAAATGAGCTATAAAAGCTAGCATGATAATGTTAGCATACCGATTTGTATGCCTGAAAAATGAGCTGTTAAAAGGTAGCATGTTAATGTTAGCACGCTAACATGCCTCAAGTATCAAAATATATGATTGAGGTGTATATCTGGAAAATGAGCTATAAAAGCTAGCATGCTAATGTGTATGCTTAGAAAATGAGCTATTAAAGCTAGCATGTTAATGTTAGCATGCTGAGGGGTGTATCTGTAAAATGAACTATAAAAACTAGCATGATAATGTTAGTATGCTAAAATCAGCTAAAAAAAAAAGTATTTTATCATCATGCTAGCAGTTAGCCTGCGTCAAATACCAAAACATATGACTGAGGTGTATACCTGCAAGGATGCTAGTGTTAGCATGCTAACATGCTAGTGTTAACATGCTAGGCCTTGAATTTTGACTCTGGAATTGGTTGAAAAATGTGAAAGTAGTAACTATTCTTGACAAATCATAATTTAAATAATTTAGGAATCAAATAAATGTCCGAAAATTATGGAGGAAAGGTTGAAATATGTGGAAGTTTGAAAAATGGTCCATTATTTTGAATGGGAATTTTTTTTAATAGAAAATAGAGCAACTAATTTCCCAAAAGGACGAAAAAGTCCAGAATATTTTTAAAGGTTTTAATTGTAAATAGTATTTTATTTGTATTTGTTATTAACATTAACATTTAACATTAAAGCTGAATCACTGCACATCATGGTGTCATATTTGCTTTTGTTGATTAGCATGCGTCTGGCTAATTGCACAGCAGGATGAATGGATGAATGAATGAATAAATAAATAAATAGTGGGTTAAGTGATTAACGCCGCAATTAACATGATGGATGCTGCAGCAGACTTCCTGGATTATGTATGAATACTGTGTGTGTGTGTGTGTGTGTGTGTGTGTGTGTGTGTGTGTGTGTGTGTGTGTGTGTGTGTGTGTGTGTGTGTGTGTGTGTGTGTGTGTGTGTGTGTGTGTGTGTGTGTGTGTGTGTGTGTGTGTGTGTGTGTGTGTGTGTGCGTGTGTGTGTGTGTGTGTGTGTGTGCATTATTGTAAACATAGCAATAAAAAGACTGAGTGATGTCATAATATGCAAACAAATACTACAAAACATGATTTTAAACAATAATAATAATAAACATGTGAGTGATGTCATAATATGCAAACTAATACTACAAAACATGATTTTAAATAATAATAATAAACATGTGAGTGATATCATAATATGCAAACTAATACTACAAAACATGATTTTAAACAATAATAATAATAAACATGTGAGTGATGTCATAATATGCAAACTAATACTACAAAACATTTTGTCATGCAGTTTATTCTTCATGTTTGAAACAAAAGAAAATCTCAGTAAAAAAGATGGAATGTTTTGGGTTTTTTTTTGTCTGTCTTTAACCTTTGCTGCAGCCCAACCTGCGCCTGTGTCACATGGTGTGTCACATGGTGTGTCACATGACCCCGTGGCATTACACAAATGTCCCTCCAGAACCACAACTTCAAATTTGTTTTTTTTGTTAGTTTTTTTTGCCATTATTCACATTTCTAGACACATGACATGTACATAATTGTATACTTTCAACTGTGTATTACTTATTAGTAAAACACTTTTAATGAATATTTAAAAAAACATAAGTTTATCAAAATTAGTTTCACTAATATAAATGTGTATATATATATATATATATATATATATATATATATATATATATATATATATATATATATATATATATATATATAAATATATATATATATATATATATATATATATATATATATATATATATATATAGATATATATATATATATATATAAATATATATATATATATATATATATATATATATATATATATATATATATATATATATATATATATATATATATATATATTTATATATATATATATATATATCTATATATATATATATATATATATATATATATATATATATATATATATATTTATATATATATATATATATATATATATATATATATAGATATATATATATATATATATATATATATATATATATATATATATATATATATATATATATATATATATATATATACACTACCGTTCAAAAGTTTGGGGTCACCCAAACAATTTTGTGGACTAGCCTTCATTTCTAAGAACAAGAATAGACTGTCGAGTTTCAGATGAAAGTTCTCTTTTTCTGGCCATTTTGAGCTTTTAATTGACCCCACAAATGTGATGCTCCAGAAACTCAATCTGCTCAAAGGAAGGTCAGTTGTGTAGCTTCTGTAACGAGCTAAAGTGTTTTCAGATGTGTGAACATGATTGCACAAGGGTTTTCTAATCATCAATTAGCCTTCTGAGCCAATGAGCAAACACATTGTACCATTAGAACACTGGAGTGATAGTTGCTGGAAATGGGCCTCTATACATCTATGTAGATATTGCACCAAAAACCAGACATTTGCAGCTAGAATAGTCATTTACCACATTAGCAATGTATAGAGTGTATTTCTTTTAAAGTTAAGACTAGTTTAAAGTTATCTTCATTGAAAAGTACAGTTCCTTTCCTTCAAAAATAAGGACATTTCAATGTGACCCCAAACTTTTGAACGGTAGTGTCTCTATATATATATATATATATATATATATATATATATATATATATATATATATATATATATATATATATATATATATATATATATATATATATATATATATATATATATATATATATGTATGTATATATGTATGTGTATACATACAGTATATGTTATCCAGTCTATGTATTATATTAAAAATACATTAAAACAAATTAATATCAATCTACATTCAATGCAGGTTATTAAATATTTGATATTTGAAAAATATATATAATAATAATAATAATAACGGATTAGATTTTATATCTCGCTTTTCTATTGCTAGACCAGGGGTCACCAACCTTTTTGAAACCAAGAGCTACTTCTTGGGTAGTGATTAATGCGAAGGGCTACCAGTTTGATACACACTTAAATAAATTGCCAGAAATAGCCAATTTGCTCAATTTACCTTCAACTCTATGTTATTATTACTAATTAATTATATTTATCTTTGTGGAAACACTGATCATCTTAATGATTTCTCACAATACATATATATAGAAACAGATAAATATCAATATGCAACACTTTATTTTTATATTTTCTCTAAGTGCACATTTTTCAAATTGAACATTTTCAAATGATCACTTCTAAGACAGTCTTGTGAAATCACAATATCCCATTTTAACTAGCTAGCCACTAACATTTTTTAACAAATCATGAATGTTTGTACAAATAATAACTCATGTAAAATACAAAAGTCAACTCTCACATTTGTAAATAAATCATGTCACACTTTGAACTGGACACCAAATCTGTTATCTGTTTCTTTGTCAGTTACTGAAGACCAAGTCTTTAAAATATTTTCTTGGATTTTCAAATTCTATTTGAGTTTTGTCTCTCTTAGAATTAAAAATGTCGAGCAAAGCGAGTCCAGCTTGCTAGTAAATAAATAACATTTAAAAAATAGGGGCAGCTCACTGGTAAGTGCTGCTATTTGAGCTATTTTTAGAACAGGCCAGCGGGCTACTCATCTGGTCCTTACGGGCTACCTGGTGCCCGCGGGCACCGGGTTGGTGACCCCTGTGCTAGATACTCAAAGCGCTAAACATTCTTCACTGAAATAATGGTCAGTAATTGAACATTCAAAGAAAATATAAATGCATATTGTTCCTTTTAAATTACATATATTATTGTAAGATAAAAATGTCAATATAAATATACATTTTCCAGTGTATTCATTACTAATAATTTAATATTCAAACAATTAAAAAATAAACGTTTGTCAAATAATGGTTAAATAATTAATTATAAAATATATAAATTATTTATTTGTATTATTAATGTAATATTTTAACGATCTATTAATATACATCTGTCATTCATATTTATAAATTTATAACCCATTTGATCTACTACTATTAAATTAATATAGATTTTTTTTTTTTTTAAATCCAAACATATTTTTTAATCCACAAAACCAAATAACAAAGAAAGTATATAGTACTTCCATAAATATCTTTGTAAAAGCAGTACTTTGGATACACCTTTACATATTTTCCAGTAAGTACACAGTAATGACACAGTAGTCACGGACAGTACACACTACCATCTGAGTAGTACTACATCAGTCTGCCCCTCGGTCTGCACACAGGTCTTGGCCCAGGTTGCCATGGCAACACACGCAGCATGTGACTAAGCAGAGGCGACTTAGGCAATCAATGAGTGACATTCTGCTCTCACTGTGTGACGTTTCAACGAATTCCTCCATCCTCCACATCATCGCCATGGTGCTGTTATCTTATTCACCCTTTCCAGTACGGGCTTTCCCAGTGAAGTTTCCCAATAAAATAAAAGGTAGAAAGGTTAAAAAAAAAAAGCAAAACAAATCCGAATGAAATATTTAAACCACTACTAAAAGGTCTAGAAAAGTCTAGCTCAGCTTGTTTTTCAAATACACGAATGACGCTGTTTTGTGTGTGTGTATATGCACAGGTGTGTGTGTAAATATATATATATATATATATATATATATATATATATATATATATATATATATATATATATATATATATATATATATATATATATATATATATATATATATATATATATATATATATATATATATATACATTTTTATTTATATATATTTATATATATATATATATATATATATATATATATATATATATATATATATATATATATATATATATATATATATATATATATATATATATATATATATATATATATATATATGTTTATATACATACATACATACATACATACATACATACATATATAAATAAATATATAAATTTTTATTTATATATATATATATATATATATTATTTGTATATATATACATATACATTTATTTGTATATATATATATATATATATATATATATATATATATATATATATATATATATATATATATATGCACAAATAAATGTATATGTATATATATATACAAATAATGTATATATATATATATATATATATATGTATATATATACAAATAAAAATGTATATGTATATATATACAAATAAAAATGTGTATATATATATATATATATATATATATATATATATATATATATATATATATATATATATATATATACAAATAAATGTATATAAATATATATACAAATAAAAAAAATACAAAATTAAAAAAAAAAAATATATATATATATAAGCATATATTTACGTAGATATATATATAGATATATATGCATGTATTTACGTAGATATATATATATATATATATATATATATAGATATATATGTACAGGTCTGTATATATGTATATATACACATATGTTTATATGCATACATATACACATCTGTATATATACACAACTGTAAAAACTTTATACACATGTGTAGACACATGTGTGTATATATATATATATATATATATATATATATATATATATATATATATATATATATATATATATGTGTATATATATATATATATATGTATATATATATATATATATATATATATATATATATATATATATATATATATATATATATATATATATATATATATATATATATATACATGTGTACATATACGTGTGTGTATATATACAAGTAGGTACATATGTGTGTGTGTATATACTGTATGTGTGTATATATACATACGTGTGTGTATACATGTGTGTATATATACAGTATGCACATACATACACACAAAAAAATAAAACAACTAATCAAGGCCAGGTTTCATACAATTAGCCCTGGAACTATTTTAAGACATGTAGCGAAGCCTGTTTCCCCATTAAAAAGCCACGACAAGGCAAAAGTGAGCTTTTGTGCGCTTTTATTCTGAAAAATGGAGCAAACGAGTGTGAGAAATGATGCTTTTTCTCACTTCTGCTTCTCTGGGCCTATAAGGATGTCCACCATCACAAACGAGGACCACCACAACGTAACCAGGGAGGCTCCTGGGTGGAAAAAGAGCAGTTGAAGAAAAAAAAAAACTCTCATGAGTGTCACGCTCAAAATTGTCCCCGCAAGTCTTGTTCCTACTTTTACACGCATCCTGAGTTGGTGCAGGAAGCCAATATAACTAGTTGCAGGTGTGTGTGTGTGTGTGTGTGTGTGTGTGTGTGTGTGTGTGTGTGTGTGTGTGTGTGTGTGTGTGTGTGTGTGTGTGTGTGTGTGTGTGTGTGTGTGTGTGTGTGTGTGTGTGTGTGTGTGTGTGTGTGTGTGTGTTGTAAACAAATAGTGTTTGCTGCTTTGAAGGACAGCTCATGGCCATGATGTCACACCTGAGAGCACTTTGAGCAGGAGGCTCCCATCACAGTAAACAATGGAAGCCTTGGGACAAATTCCAAGAGGCCTCAAATGAGGTGATGTCTCACTCGCCACTGCCAAGGACTCCTCTAATGGACCTGATGATGGTGATGGTCCATTTCATCACCCATCCTGGTTTCCCGTCAAATGTAAGATCTTTGACACACAGTTCTGCAGCAGGTTCCTGAAAAACAGCAGAGCTTTCCTGTCAAATAGAGGATCTTTGACTAGTGTTTTTGCAGTAGGTCCTTAAAAACAGCAGAGCTTTCCTGTCAAATAGAGGATCTTTGACTAGTGTTTTTGCAGTACGTCCTTAAAAACAGCAGAGGACTCCTGTGATGGGATTGTTTGACCAGTGTGACAGAGTGCTCCTCTCATATAGATAATCTTTGACTAGTGTTTTTGCCATTCAGCCTCAAAAACAGCAGAACGCTATTTTTTGTATACATGATCTTTGACTAGTGGTATTGTCGTAGGTCCTTAAAAACAGCAGAGCTCACTTGTGATATAAATGATCTTTGACTAGTGTTTTAGCAGTAGGTCCTTAAAAACAGCAGAAGCCTTCTGTGGTATAAATGATCTTTGACTAGTGTTTTGGCAGTAGGTCCTTAAAAACAGCAGAGCTCTCCTGTAATATAAATGATCTTTGACTAGTGTTTTGGCAGTAGGTCATTAAAAATCAGCAGAGTGCTCCTTTGATATAGATAATCTTTGACTAGTGTTTTGCCATTCAGCCTCAAAAACAGCAGAACGCTATTTTTTGTATACATGATCTTTGACTAGTGGTATTGTCGTAGGTCCTTAAAAACAGCAAAGCTCTCTTGTGATATAAATGATCTTTGACTAGTGTTTTGGCAGTAGGTCCTTAAAAACAGCAGAGCTCTCCTGTAATATAAATGATCTTTGACTAGTGTTTTGGCAGTACGTCATTAAAAATCAGCAGAGTGCTCCTTTGATATAGATAATCTTTGACTAGTGTTTTTGCCATTCGTCCTCAAAAACAGCAGAACGCTTCTGTTATAATGTATAAATGATCTTTGACTAGTGGTATTGTCGTAGGTCCTTAAAAACAGCAGAGCTCACTTGTGATATAAATGATCTTTTACTAGTGTTTTGGCAGTAGGTCATTAAAAACAGCAGAGTGCTCCTGTGATATAAAATGATCTTTGACTAGTGTTTTTGCCATAGGTCCTCAAAAACAGCAGAACACTTCTGTCATAAAGAGTACAGTATATATAAATTAAAAAATGTTTTGGCAATAAGTTCTCAAAAACAGCTGAGGTCCCCTGGGATATAGGTGATCTTTGACAAGTTGACTCAAAAACAGCAGTACTTTCCTGTAATAGATGATTTTTTGACTCTTGTTTTTGCCATATGTCCTTAAAAACAGCATTGCTGGCCTATTATATAGGTTATAGTATATATGACTTGCATTTTTTGAAGCAGGTCCTCAAAAACAGCAGTGCTTTCCTGTAATAGATTATTTTTTGACTCTTGTTTTTGCCATAGGTCCTTAAAAACAGCATTGCTGGCCTATTATATAGGTTATAGTATATATGACTTGCATTTTTTGAAGCAGGTCCTCAAAAACAGCAGTACTTTCCTGTAATAGATGATTTTTGACTCGTGTTTTTGCCATAGGTCCTTAAAAACAGCAAGGCTGTCCTGTCATATGGTACAATATATATGACTTGCATTTTATTTGCAGCGGGTCCCCAAAAACAGCACACCGCTCCTGTTGTATTGTATTTATGTTCTTTGCTCCTGTGATATACACCATCTTGTTATTGTAGTAGGTCTTTAAAAACAGCAGAGTGCTCCTATGATATAAATGATCTTTTTATAATAGTCGGTCCTTAAAAACAGCAGAGTGCTCCAGCGATATAAATTATATTTGACTTGTGTTTTTGCTATAGGTCCTTCAAAACAGCATTGCTGGCCTATTATATAGGTTACAGTATATATGACTTGCATTTTTTGAAGCAGGTCCTCAAAAACAGCAGTACTTTCCTGTAATAGATGATTTTTTGACTCATGTTTTTGCCATAGGTCCTTAAAAACAGCATTGCTGGCCTATTATATAGGTTAAAGTATATATGACTTGCGTTTTTTGAAGCAGGTCCTCAAAAACAGCAGTACTTTCCTGTAATAGATGATTTTTGACTCGTGTTTTTGCCATAGGTCCTTAAAAACAGCATTGCTGGCCTATTATATAGGTTACAGTATATATGACTTGCATTTTTTGAAGCAGGTCCTCAAAAACAGCAGTACTTTCCTGTAATAGATGATTTTTTGACTCGTGTTTTTGCCATAGGTCCTTAAAAACAGCATTGCTGGCCTATTATATAGGTTACAGTATATATGACTTGCATTTTTTGAAGCAGGTCCTCAAAAACAGCAGTACTTTCCTGTAATAGATGATTTTTGACTCGTGTTTTTGCCATAGGTCCTTAAAAACAGCATTGCTGGCCTATTATATAGGTTACAGTATATATGACTTGCATTTTTTGAAGCAGGTCCTCAAAAACAGCAGTACTTTCCTGTAATAGATTATTTTTTGACTCATGTTTTTGCCATAGGTCCTTAAAAACAGCATTGCTGGCCTATTATATAGGTTACAGTATATATGACTTGCGTTTTTTGAAACAGGTCCTCAAAAACAGCAGTACTTTCCTGTAATAGATGATTTTTTCACTCGTGTTTTTGCCATAGGTCCTTAAAAACAGCATTGCTGGCCTATTATATAGGTTACAGTATATATGACTTGCATTTTTTGAAGCAGGTCCTCAAAAACAGCAGTAATTTCCTGTAATAGATGATTTTTTGACTCGTGTTTTTGCCATAGGTCCTTAAAAACAGCATTGCTGGCCTATTATATAGGTTACAGTATATATGACTTGCATTTTTTGAAGCAGGTCCTCAAAAACAGCAGTACTTTCCTGTAATAGATGATTTTTGACTCGTGTTTTTGCCACAGGTCCTTAAAAACAGCAGGGCGCTCCTGTGATAAAGATAATCTTTTATTCGTGTTTTTGTCATAGGTCCTCAAAAACAACCTGTTTTACCGTGTAAATGATCTTTGAAAAGTGTTTTTGTAGGAGTTCCTTAAAAACAGTGGAGGACTCCTGTGATACAGAGGATCTTTGAGTAGTGTTTTTGCAGCCTGTCCTCAAAAACAGTGTTCCTGGCATAAATTGGCTCTTTGATGTACTTTTCAATACGTTTTTTTTTTTTAAACAGCAGATTCTGATTCTGCATTGAAGGATCTTTGACAAGCATTTCGCAAAGTATTCTTAAAACGACTAGTACTCCTGTCATATAGAAGATCTTTGAGTGATTTTTGACATTTTAACATAGCAGAGCGCACTGCTGTGATTAAAGATCTTGGACTGGGTTGTTGTTGTTTTGTTTTTTTTGCAGTAGGTTTTCAAGGAGCAATCCTATCGTATAGAGCAGTGGTCCTCAACCACCGGGCCGAGGCCCGGTACCGGTCCGCGGACCGATTAGTACCGGGCCGCGCAAGAAATTTAAAAAAAAAAAAAAAAAAAAAAAAAAAATTAAAATTAAAAAAACTTTTTTTTTTTTAAATTAAATCAACATAAAAACACTATAAATACATATTGTGTATGTGTATGTCAATATAGATCAATACAGTCTGCAGGTATACAGTCCGTAAGCACACATGATTGTATTTCTTTATGGAAAAAAAAAAATTAAAAAAAATAAAATAAAAATCCCCCCCCCCCCCCCGGTCCGTGGGACACATTTTCAAGCGTTGACCGGTCCCCAGCTACAAAAAGGTTGGGGACCACTGGTAGAGAGGATCTTTGACTTGCATTTATTTTCATTTTGCGGTAGGTCTTTAAAAGCGACATAAGTCCTGTTGTAGCAAGCATCTTTGACAAGTGTATTTTTGCCATTAGGTCATCAAAAACAGCAGATAACTACTGTCAAACATAGGATCTTTGACTTGCCTTTTTTGCTGGAGGTTCTGAAAAACAGTCCTGTCAGAGGATGTCTGACTTCCAGTTTTTGTCCAGTAGGTTTTAAAAACTAGTACTATAAAAAGGGTCTTTGATTTGTGTTTTTGCAGGAGGTCCTCAAAAACAGCAAAGTACTCATGTTGTACTGAAAATCTTTGACCTGCGTTTTTACATTTGAATTTTCCAGTAGGTTTTTAAAAACATACCTGTCGTAAAAGGATATTTCTTTTAGCCGTAGGTCCTTAAAAACAGCAAAGCACGGCCAAATTAAACATCGTTGGCTTGTATTTTTCGCAGCAGGTCCTCAAAAACAGCAGAGAACCACCGTCAGGGGGTCTTTGACCTGCCTAATTTTTGCACGAGGTCCTCAAAAACAGCAGAGAACTACGGTCAAACAGAGGACCTTTGACATTGTTCTCAAAAACAGCAGGACATTGCTGTCGGGCAGAGGATCTTGACTTACGTGTTTTGGCAGTGGGTCCTTAAAACAGCAGAGGTCTCTTTTTATATAGAGGATGTTTGACTAGTGTTTATGCAGCAGATCCTCAAAAACAGCAGAGCAATCCTGTCAGATGGAGGATCTTTCACTTACTTTAAAAAAAAAAAAAAGTAGATCCTCAAAATAAACACAAGTTTTATCGTAAAAAGGGTATTTCACTTGCGTTTTTGCGGGAGGTCCTCAAAAACAGCAAAACACTTATGATGTACAGAAATTATTTCATTTGCATTTTTGTTATTTTTATTTTGCAGCAGGTCTTAAAAGAACAGACATTTGTAGTATGAATGATATTTGACTCGCACTTTTGCAGTACATCCTCAAAAACAGCAGAGCGCTCCTGTCGTATAGAAAATCTTTGACTTGCATTGTTGTTTTTTTTGTGGCAGTAGATCTTTGAAAACAGCAGACCACTACTGTTGTATTGGAGATCTTTGGCTCGCATTTTTGAAGAGCGTCCTTAAAAACAGTAAAACGCTCCGGTCTTATAGATGATCTTTGACTAGTGTTTAGCATGTGTTGTTTTTTTTACTAGCATAAACATGTTGCATTTGTTTATTTCTGACTACATGATCTTTTTGCCGAGGTAACATCATTTGTTTTGCGGGCAACTTTTAACTCACAATCTGATAGACATGTGGTTGGGATACATTGTGGTGGTCTACATCATGCATCTATGGTAAACATTGTGGTGGTTTACATCATGCATCTATGGTAAACACCTGGTGGGATACATTGTGGTGGTCTAAATCATGCATCTATAGTAAACATGTGCTGTGATACATTGTGGTGGTCTACATCATGCATCTATGGTAAACATTGTGGTGGTCTACATCATGCATCTATGGTAAACACCTGGTGGGATACATTGTGGTGGTCTACATCATGCATCTATAGTAAACATGTGGTGGGATACATTGTGGTGGTCTACATCATGCATCTATGGTAAACACCTAGTGAGATACATTGTGGTGGTCTCCATCATGCATCTATGGTAAAAACCTGGTGAGATACATGGTGGTGGTCTACATCATGCATCTATGGTAAACATTGTGGTGGTTTACATCATGCATATATGGTAAAAACCTGGTGAGATACATTGTGGTGGTCTACATCATGCATCTATAGTAAACATGCGGTGGGATACATTGTGGTGGTCTACATCATGCATCTATGGTAAACATGCGGTGGGATACATTGTGGTGGTCTACATCATGCATCTATGGTAAACATGCGGTGGGATACATTGTGGTGGTCTACATCATGCATCTATGGTAAACATGCGGTGGGATACATTGTGGTGGTCTACATCATGCATCTATAGTAAACATGCGGTGGGATACATTGTGGTGGTCTACATCATGCATCTATAGTAAACATGTGGTGGGATACATTGTGGTGGTCTACATCATGCATCTATAGTGAACATGTGGTGGGATACATTGTGGTGGTCTACATCATGCATCTATAGTAAACATGTGCTGGGATACATTGTGGTGGTCTACATCATGCATCTATGGTAAACACCTGGTGGGATACATTGTGGTGGTCTACATCATGCATCTGTGGTAAACACCTGGTGGGATACATTGTGGTGGTCTACATCATGCATCTATGATAAACACCTGGTGGGATACATTGTGGTGGTCTACATCATGCATCTATGGTAAACACCTGGTGGGATACATTGTGGTGGTCTACATCATGCATCTATAGTAAACATGTGGTGGGATACATTGTGGTGGTCTACATCATGCATCTATAGTAAACATGTGGTGGGATACATTGTGGTGGTCTACATCATGCATCTATGGTAAACACCTGGTGGGATACATTGTGGTGGTCTACATCATGCATCTATAGTAAACATGTGGTGGGATACATTGTGGTGGTCTACATCATGCATCTATAGTAAACATGTGGTGGGATACATTGTGGTGGTCTACATCATGCATCTATGGTAAACACCTGGTGGGATACATTGTGGTGGTCTACATCATGCATCTATAGTAAACATGTGGTGGGATACATTGTGGTGATCTACATCATGCATCTATAGTAAACATGTGGTGGGATACATTGTGGTGGTCTACATCATGCATCTATAGTAAACATGTGGTGGGATACATTGTGGTGGTCTACATCAAGCATCTATAGTAAACATGTGGTGGGATACATTGTGGTGATCTACATCATGCATCTATAGTAAACATGTGGTGGGATACATTGTGGTGGTCTACATCATGCATCTATAGTAAACATGTGGTGGGATACATTGTGGTGGTCTACATCATGCATCTATAGTAAACATGTGGTGGGATACATTGTGGTGGTCTACATCATGCATCTATAGTAAACATGTGGTGGGATACATTGTGGTGGTCTACATCATGCATCTATAGTAAACATGTGGTGGGATACATTGTGGTGGTCTACATCATGCATCTATGGTAAACATGTGGTGGGATACATTGTGGTGGTCTACATCATGCATCTATGGTAAACATGTGGTGGGATACATTGTGGTGGTCTACATCATGCATCTATAGTAAACATGTGGTGGGATACATTGTGGTGGTCTACATCATGCATCTATAGTAAACATGTGGTGGGATACATTGTGGTGGTCTACATCATGCATCTATAGTAAACATGTGGTGGGATACATTGTGGTGGTCTACATCATGCATCTATAGTAAACATGTGGTGGGATACATTGTGGTGGTCTACATCAAGCATCTATAGTAAACATGTGGTGGGATACATTGTGGTGATCTACATCATGCATCTATAGTAAACATGTGGTGGGATACATTGTGGTGGTCTACATCATGCATCTATAGTAAACATGTGGTGGGATACATTGTGGTGGTCTACATCATGCATCTATGGTAAACATATGGTGGGATACATTGTGGTGGTCTACATCATGCATCTATAGTAAACATGTGGTGGGATACATTGTGGTGGTCTACATCATGCATCTATGGTAAACACCTGGTGGGATACATTGTGGTGGTCTACATCATGCATCTATAGTAAACATGTGGTGGGATACATTGTGGTGGTCTACATCATGCATCTATAGTAAACATGTGGTGGGATACATTGTGGTGGTCTACATCATGCATCTATGGTAAACACCTGGTGGGATACATTGTGGTGGTCTACATCATGCATCTATAGTAAACATGTGGTGGGATACATTGTGGTGATCTACATCATGCATCTATAGTAAACATGTGGTGGGATACATTGTGGTGGTCTACATCATGCATCTATAGTAAACATGTGGTGGGATACATTGTGGTGGTCTACATCAAGCATCTATAGTAAACATGTGGTGGGATACATTGTGGTGATCTACATCATGCATCTATAGTAAACATGTGGTGGGATACATTGTGGTGGTCTACATCATGCATCTATAGTAAACATGTGGTGGGATACATTGTGGTGGTCTACATCATGCATCTATAGTAAACATGTGGTGGGATACATTGTGGTGGTCTACATCATGCATCTATAGTAAACATGTGGTGGGATACATTGTGGTGGTCTACATCATGCATCTATAGTAAACATGTGGTGGGATACATTGTGGTGGTCTACATCATGCATCTATGGTAAACATGTGGTGGGATACATTGTGGTGGTCTACATCATGCATCTATGGTAAACATGTGGTGGGATACATTGTGGTGGTCTACATCATGCATCTATAGTAAACATGTGGTGGGATACATTGTGGTGGTCTACATCATGCATCTATAGTAAACATGTGGTGGGATACATTGTGGTGGTCTACATCATGCATCTATAGTAAACATGTGGTGGGATACATTGTGGTGGTCTACATCATGCATCTATAGTAAACATGTGGTGGGATACATTGTGGTGGTCTACATCAAGCATCTATAGTAAACATGTGGTGGGATACATTGTGGTGATCTACATCATGCATCTATAGTAAACATGTGGTGGGATACATTGTGGTGGTCTACATCATGCATCTATAGTAAACATGTGGTGGGATACATTGTGGTGGTCTACATCATGCATCTATGGTAAACATATGGTGGGATACATTGTGGTGGTCTACATCATGCATCTATAGTAAACATGTGGTGGGATACATTGTGGTGGTCTACATCATGCATCTATAGTAAACATGTGGTGGGATACATTGTGGTGGTCTACATCAAGCATCTATAGTAAACATGTGGTGGGATACATTGTGGTGATCTACATCATGCATCTATGGTAAACATGTGGTGGGATACATTGTGGTGGTCTACATCATGCATCTATGGTAAACACCTGGTGGGATACATTGTGGTGGTCTACATCATGCATCTATAGTAAACATGTGGTGGGATACATTGTGGTGGTCTACATCATGCATCTATGGTAAACATATGGTGGGATACATTGTGGTGGTCTACATCATGCATCTATAGTAAACATGTGGTGGGATACATTGTGGTGGTCTACATCATGCATCTATAGTAAACATGTGGTGGGATACATTGTGGTGGTCTACATCATGCATCTATGGTAAACATGTGGTGGGATACATTGTGGTGGTCTACATCATGCATCTATGGTAAACATGTGGTGGGATACATTGTGGTGGTCTACATCATGCATCTATAGTAAACATGTGGTGGGATACATTGTGGTGGTCTACATCATGCATCTATAGTAAACATGTGGTGGGATACATTGTGGTGGTCTACATCATGCATCTATAGTAAACATGTGGTGGGATACATTGTGGTGGTCTACATCATGCATCTATAGTAAACATGTGGTGGGATACATTGTGGTGGTCTACATCAAGCATCTATAGTAAACATGTGGTGGGATACATTGTGGTGATCTACATCATGCATCTATAGTAAACATGTGGTGGGATACATTGTGGTGGTCTACATCATGCATCTATAGTAAACATGTGGTGGGATACATTGTGGTGGTCTACATCATGCATCTATGGTAAACATATGGTGGGATACATTGTGGTGGTCTACATCATGCATCTATAGTAAACATGTGGTGGGATACATTGTGGTGGTCTACATCATGCATCTATAGTAAACATGTGGTGGGATACATTGTGGTGGTCTACATCAAGCATCTATAGTAAACATGTGGTGGGATACATTGTGGTGATCTACATCATGCATCTATGGTAAACATGTGGTGGGATACATTGTGGTGGTCTACATCATGCATCTATGGTAAACACCTGGTGGGATACATTGTGGTGGTCTACATCATGCATCTATAGTAAACATGTGGTGGGATACATTGTGGTGGTCTACATCATGCATCTATGGTAAACATATGGTGGGATACATTGTGGTGGTCTACATCATGCATCTATAGTAAACATGTGGTGGGATACATTGTGGTGGTCTACATCATGCATCTATAGTAAACATGTGGTGGGATACATTGTGGTGGTCTACATCATGCATCTATGGTAAACATGTGGTGGGATACATTGTGGTGGTCTACATCATGCATCTATGGTAAACATGTGGTGGGATACATTGTGGTGGTCTACATCATGCATCTATAGTAAACATGTGGTGGGATACATTGTGGTGGTCTACATCATGCATCTATAGTAAACATGTGGTGGGATACATTGTGGTGGTCTACATCATGCATCTATAGTAAACATGTGGTGGGATACATTGTGGTGGTCTACATCATGCATCTATAGTAAACATGTGGTGGGATACATTGTGGTGGTCTACATCATGCATCTATAGTAAACATGTGGTGGGATACATTGTGGTGGTCTACATCATGCATCTATAGTAAACATGTGGTGGGATACATTGTGGTGGTCTACATCATGCATCTATAGTAAACATGTGGTGGGATACATTGTGGTGGTCTACATCATGCATCTATAGTAAACATGTGGTGGGATACATTGTGGTGGTCTACATCATGCATCTATGGTAAACACCTGGTGGGATACATTGTGGTGGTCTACATCATGCATCTATGGTAAACATGTGGTGGGATACATTGTGGTGGTCTACATCATGCATCTATAGTAAACATGTGGTGGGATACATTGTGGTGGTCTACATCATGCATCTATAGTAAACATGTGGTGGGATACATTGTGGTGGTCTACATCATGCATCTATAGTAAACATGTGGTGGGATACATTGTGGTGGTCTACATCATGCATCTATAGTAAACATGTGGTGGGATACATTGTGGTGGTCTACATCATGCATCTATAGTAAACATGTGGTGGGATACATTGTGGTGGTCTACATCATGCATCTATAGTAAACATGTGGTGGGATACATTGTGGTGGTCTACATCATGCATCTATAGTAAACATGTGGTGGGATACATTGTGGTGGTCTACATCATGCATCTATAGTAAACATGTGGTGGGATACATTGTGGTGGTCTACATTATTGATTATGATTATTTTCCCATCGTGTCCTTTGCTACGCTATTCAGCTTGCCGTGTTTGTGTGTGTGTGTGTGTGTGTGTGTGTGTGTGTGTGTGTGTGTGTGTGTGTGTGTGTGTGTGTGTGTGTGTGTGTGTGTTTGTGTCCAACATGGGATCCACGTCTGATTCCCTCTCTATTGTCCATGTGCAGACACATCGAGAACTGGACGGGGTTGCAGACTCTGAGAGACTTCGACATGGAACTCTACACAGGACTGCGGAGACTGTGAGTAGTGGGGGATGGTGGATGGGGGTGTGGTCAGTAATCTAAAGACTGTGAGTAGTGGGGGGATGGTGGATGGGGGGTTGGTCACTAATATAAAGACTGTGAGTAGTGGGGGGATGGTGGATGGGGGTGTGGTCAGTAATATAAAGACTGTGAGTAGTGGGGGGATGGTGGATGGGGGTGTGGTCAGTAATCTAAAGAGTGCAGGGTCAGTGCCCTGCTGTGTCCCACATTACAGAAAGGACATTGTCACCTGTTCTGCTGTTCCAGCTCATTTGGCGCCGTGCCGCCCACACCCGCCTGCTCTGACTCCAATGGCCTTTTCCCTCCTAGATGTCCTAATTATAGTTGTTTACCTAGACCGCTAGGAGGGTTTTTAGTAGGGGTGTCAAAAAAATAAATACAAATAAATAATCGATTTTTAGATTAATCAGGATTATCCTTTTTTGTAACTATTCTTAATCGATTAAAAAAAATATATATATATTTTTCCCACAATCTGTCCAATCCAGCCACTCAGACAAATCATATTATTGATGTAGAGCAGGGGTCTCCAAACTACCGCTCGCCAGTGTCTAAAATCCGGCCCAACGAGTAGTCTTGAGTAAAAAATAAAAATAAAAAATAGATTTTTAGATGAATCATGATTATTCTTATTTTTAACTATTCTTAATTGATGAAAAAAAAAGTTTTTTTTGCTAGTTTTTTTCCTGCACAATCTGTCCAATCCAGCCACTCACACACATCATATTGTTGATGTAGATCAGGGGTCCCCAAACTACAGCCCGCCTGCGTCCAAAATCAGTCTTGAGTAAAAAAAATAAAAATAATTAAAATAATTAAAATGTTTGATTAATCATGATTATTCCTTTTTGTAACTATTCTTAATCGATTAAAAAAATTGATTTTTTTTTTTTCAATCTGTCCAATCCATCCACTCAGACAAATCATACTGTTGATGTAGATCAGGGGTCCCCAAACTTTGGCTCGCCAGTGTCTAAAATCCGGCCCGTGGGTAGTCTCGAGTAAAAAAAATAATAAATAAAATATATATATATATTTGTAATTTAATAGTTTTTTTTTTTTTTAGATTAATCATAATTATTCTTATTTTTAACTATTCTTAATCGATGAAAAAAAAAAAAATATATATATATATATACATTGTTTATTTTTGTTAGTTTTTTTCCCCCACAATCTGTCCAATCCAGCCACTCAGACACATCATATTGTTGATGTAGATCAGGGGTCCCCAAACTACGGCCCGCCATTATCCAAAATCCGGCTTGCGGGTAGTCTCGATTAAAAAAATATATATTAAAAAAAATAGATTTTTAGATTAATCATGATTATTCTTATTTGTAACTATTCTTAATCGATTAAAAAAAAAAAAATGTTTTTTTTTGTTTGTTTTTTCCCCCTAAAATCCGGCGCGCGGGTAATCGCTAGTAAAAAAATAAAATATATATTTTTTTAGATTATTCATGATTATTCTTATTTTTAACTATTTTTAATCAATGAAAAAAAATTTTTTGTTTGTTTGTTTTTTTCCCCCACAATCAGTCCAATCCATCCACTCAGACCCATCATATTGTTGATGTAGATCAGGGGTCCCCAAATTATGGCCCGCATGTAGTCCTGTGTAAAAAAAAAAAAATGGATTTTTAGATTAAATAATGATTATTCTTATTTGTAGCTATTCTTAATCGATTAAAACATTGTTTATTTGTTATTTTTATTTTTTTTATGTTTTTCTCCCAATCTGTCTAATCCAGCCACCCAGACAAATCATATTGTTGATGTAGATCAGGGGTCTCCAAACTATGGCTCGCCCGTATCCAAAATCCGTAGTACCGAGTAAAAAAATAAACTAATGATTTTTTGATGAATCCTGATTATTCTTATTTGTAAGATTGTGTATTCTTAACTATTCTTTTTTTCTTTTTTTTCCCCTATCAATCCAATACATCCACGGAGACAAATCATATTGTTGATGTAGATCAGGGGTCCCCAAACTACAACTACCCAAGATACGGCCCGCCAGCGTCTAAAATCTGGCCTACGGGTAGTCCCGGGTAAAAAAAAATTAAAAAAATAAATAGATTTTTAGATTAATCATGATTATTCTTATTTGTAAATATTCTTAATCGATTAAAAAAATTGATACATATTTTTTTTTTCTTCCCCCCAATCTGTCCAATCCAGCCACTCAAATTAGGGAGTCTCAAGTAAAAAAAAAGAAATAAAATAAAACAATTTTTTGGGGGGGGATTAATCCCGATTATTCTTATTTCTAACTATTCTTAATCGATGAAAAAAAATAGTATTTTTTTGTTTGTCCCCCCCGCCCCCCCCCCCCCCCCCCCCCAATCTATCCAATCCAGCCACTTGTTCATGTAGATCAGGGGTCCCCAAACTACGGGCCGTGGGTAGTGCCGAGTAAAAAAATAAATAATCGATTTTTAGATTAATCATGATTATTCTTATTTGTAGCTATTCTTAATCGATTAATTTTTATTTAATTTTTTTCTCCCAATCTGTCCAATCCATCCACTCAGACACATCATATTGTTGATGTAGATCAGGGGTCCCCAAACTAGGGCCCGCCAGTATCCAAAATCCAGCTTGCGGGTAATCTCGATTAAATAAATAAAAAATAAAAAATAGATTTTCAGATTAATCATGATTATTCTTATTTGTAACTATTCTTAATCGATGAAAAAAATAATAATAATTAAAAAAAAAAAAAAAAAAAAAAATATATATATATATATATATATATATATATATATATATATATATATATATATATATATATATATATTTTTTTTTTTTTTTTTTTCTCTCAATCTGTCTAATCCAGCCACTCAAACACATCATATTGTTGATGTAGATCAGGGGTCCCCAAACTACAACTACCCAAGATACGGCCCGCCAGCGTCTAAAATCTGGCCTACGGGTAGTCCCGGGTAAAAAAAATAAAAATAAATAAATAGATTTTTAGATTAATCATGATTATTCTTATTTGTAAATATTCTTAATCGATTAAAAAAATTGATACATATTTTTTTTTCTTCCCCCCAATCTGTCCAATCCAGCCACTCAAATTAGGGAGTCTCAAGTAAAAAAAAAGAAATAAAATAAAACAATTTTTTGGGGGGGGATTAATCCCGATTATTCTTATTTCTAACTATTCTTAATCGATGAAAAAAAATAGTATTTTTTTGTTTGTCCCCCCCCCCCCCCCCAATCTATCCAATCCAGCCACTTGTTGATGTAGATCAGGGGTCCCCAAACTACGGGCCGTGGGTAGTGCCGAGTAAAAAAATTAATAATCTATTTTTAGATTAATCATGATTATTCTTATTTGTAGCTATTCTTAATCGATTAATTTTTATTTAATTTTTTTCTCCCAATCTGTCCAATCCATCCACTCAGACACATCATATTGTTGATGTAGATCAGGGGTCCCCAAACTAGGGCCCGCCAGTATCCAAAATCCGGCTTGCGGGTAGTCTCAATTAAATAAATAAAAAATAAAAAATAGATTTTCAGATTAATCATGATTATTCTTATTTGTAACTATTCTTAATCGATGAAAAAAAAAAAAAAAAAAAAAAAAATATATATATATATATATATATATATATATATATATATATATATATATATATATATATATATATATATATATATATATATATATATATATATATATATATATATATTTTTTTTTTTTCTCTCTCAATCTGTCTAATCCAGCCACTCAAACACATCATATTGTTGATGCAGATCAGGGGTCCCCAAACTACAACTACCCAAGATACGGCCCGCCAGCGTCTAAAATACGGCCTAGTCCCCAGTAAAAGAAAATAATAATCGATTTTTAGATTAATCATGATTATTCTTATTTGTAGCTATTCCTAATCGATTAAAAAAATATTTTATTTATTTATTTATTTATTTATTTTTTCTCCCAATATGTCTAATCTAGCCACTCAGACACATCATATTGTTGATGTAGATCAGGGGTCCCCAAACTAGGGCCCGCCAGTGTCTAAAATCCGGCCCGTGGGTAGTCGCGAGTAAAAAAAATAATAAATAAAAAATAAAAAAAATGTATATATATATATATATATATATATATATATATATATATATATATATATATATATATATATATATATATATATATATATATATATATATGTATATATATATATATATATATATATATATATATATATATATATATATATATATATATATATATATATATATATATATATTTAATTTAATTTAATTTAATAGTTTTTTATTTTTTTTAGATTAATCATAATTATTCTTATTTTTAACTATTCTTAATCGATGAAAAAAAATAAAAAAATAAAAAATATTGTTTATTTTTGTTAGTTTTTTCCCCCCACAATCTGTCTAATCCAGCCACTCAGACACATCATATTGTTGATGTAGATCAGGGGTCCCCAAACTACGGCCCGCCAGTATCCAAAATCCGGCTTGCGGGTAGTCTCGATTAAAAAAATATATATATAAAAAAAATTGATTTTTAGATTAATCATGATTATTCTTATTTGTAACTATTCTTAATCGATTAAAAAAATATATATGTTTTTTGTTTGTTTGTTTTTTCCCCCTAAAATCCGGCGCGTGGGTAATCGCTAGTAAAAAAATAAAATATTTTTGTTTTTAGTTTATTCATGAATATTCTTATTTTTAACTCTTTTTAATCAATGGAAAAAATATTTTTTGTTTGTTTGTTTTTTTCCCCCACAATCAGTCCAATCCATCCACTCAGACCCATCATATTGTTGATGTAGATCAGGGGCCCCCAAATTATGGCCCGCATGTAGTCCTGTGTAAAAAAATAAATAATGGATTTTTAGATTAATCATGATTATTCTTATTTGTAGCTATTCTTAATCGATTAAAAACATTGTGTATTTTTATTTTTATTTGTTTGATGTTTTTCTCCCAATCTGTCTAATCCAGCCACCCAGACAAATCATATTGTTGATGTAGATCAGGGGTCTCCAAACAATGGCTCGCCCGTATCCAAAATCCGGCCCGCGGGTAGTACCGAGTAAAAAAATAAACTAACGATGTTTTCATTAATCCTGATTATTCTTATTTGTAACTATTCTTAATTATTATTATTTTATTTATTTTTTTCCCTATCAATCCAATACATCCACTCAGACAAATTATATTGTTGATGTAGATCAGGGGTCCCCAAACTACAACTACCCAAGATACGGCCAGCCAGCGTCTAAAATCTGGCCTAAGGGTAGTCCCAGGTAAAAAAAATAAATAAATAGATTTTTAGATTAATCATGATTATTCTTATTTGTAAATATTCTTAATCGATTAAAAAAAATTGATATTTATACATCCCAATCTGTCCAATCCAGCCACTCAAATTAGGGAGTCTCAAGTAAAAAAAAAAGAAATAAAATAAAACAATTTTTTTGGGGGGGGATTAATCACGATTATTCTTATTTCTAACTATTCTTAATCGATGAAAACATTTGAATTTTTTTGTTTGTCGTCCCCCCCCCAATCTGTCCAAGCCAGCCACTCAGACAAATCATATTGTTGATGTAGATCAGGGGTTCCCAAACTACGGGCCGTGGGTACTGCCGAGTAAAAAAAGAAATAATCGATTTTTAGATTAATCATGATTATTCTTATTTGTAGCTATTCTTAATCGATTAATTTTTATTTAATTTTTTTCTCCCAATCTGTCCAATCCATCCACTCAGACACATCATATTGTTGTTGTAGATCAGGGGTCCCCAAACTACGGCCCGCCAGCATCTCAAATACGGCCCCCGGGTAGTCTGGAGTTAAAAATAAATAAATATATATATATATATATATATATATATATATATATATATATATATATATATATATATATATATATATATATATATATATATATATATATATATATATATTTTTTTTTTTTTTTTTGGGGGGGATTAATCATGATTATTCTTATTTTCAACTATTCTTAATCGATGAAAAAAAATAATCTTGTTTTTTTTGTAATTTGTTTTCCCCCACAATCAGTCCAATCCAGCCACTCAGACAAATCCTATTGTTGATGTAGTTTAGGGGTCCCCAAACTACGGCCCGCGGGTGGTCCCAAGTAAACAAAAAAATAAATAAAAATAGATTTTTAGATTAATCATGATTATTCTTATTTGTAACTATTCTTAATTGATTAAAAAAAACTTTTGTTTCCCCTACCCAGCCACTCAAAGCCCCAAACTACTGCACGCGGGTAGTCCCGAGTAAAAAAAATAATAATCGATTTTTAGATTAATCATGATTATTCTTATTTGTAGCTATTCTTAATCGATTGAAATGTTTTTATTTTTATTATTATTATTATATATATATATATATATTTTTTCCCAGTCTGTCTAATCCAGCCACTCAGACGAATCATATTGTTGATGTAGATCAGGGGTCCCCAAACTATGGCTCGCCAGCGTCCAAAAGCCCACCCGCGGGTAGTACAGAGTAAAAAATAAATAAAAAATACAAATAAATATATATATATGTATATATATATTTTTTTTATATATAAAAAATATTTAAAAAAAAAAAAAAAATATATATATATATATATATATATATATATATATATATATATATATATATATATATATATATATATATTTATACATATTTTTTTGTTTTTGTTTTTGTTTCATATCCTCCAGCATTTACTTATACGACCCAATGCAAACAACCTTCCCTAGTCATGGTAGGGGAAAAAAAAATTCCAACCAACACAGGAAGTCAACACCCATGGTCACACACAACACAACCTGCTCACTGAACTTTATTGACATTATCACAAAGACATCCTTGCGCCATAAAAACAAAATCAAAATTAAACCCATTACAATGCATTATGGGAAAAATGCAAAAACACGCTAAACATTTATTCATGTTTGCATTTTTTGTTGTTGTTGCCCATCAAAACGTTTGGACACCCCTGAGTTAGACGTTCTACGTCAGAGTAAATTCAATATTGCGCCATGCTATCGCTAATGCTAAATGCTAATGCTAAATGCTAAATGCTAACAAAAACCTTTCCTGCAGTCTGACTCAGCAGTTTTTTTCTAATCCGCCCCCTTCCTCTTCTCCACGGCCGCCTCCTGACCTCCCTTTCCTCTCGTCAAACGCGGGCGAAGCTTAGTCTCCGACACCCGCTAAAGTCGGAGCGCGGGCCTCCGCCCCGATCCCGCTGATCCCTCATCACGGAGGCCAAGTGTAATATCGCCGGCCGCAAAAATTAGCATTTTTCTCATTACCGCCCACTCCTTCTTCCCTCCGGCCCGACTGCCGTGTCCCTCGTTGAGGCGGCCGTGTACCTGCCTGCCCCCGAGCCGGTTTTGACACTTTTGCCTCGTTACGCGGCGCTCCGACCACGCGCAGTCATCCCTGAGAAACACTTTGCTCAACGCGCTAATGAAAGAAGCGCTCGGTTTACTCCTTAATTGGTAATATATTCATGTCAAATATCCACGGGAGATTTTGCGTTTATTGACTGTTTTTTTGCGCAGAAAACCCGTTTTAAACGACTACTAAAAATAATTGTCAACAAGCTAGCATGCTAACAGTTAGCATATGTCACATACCGAGCTTTCTGCTCCGCCGCTCCCAGTCTGTGGAATGCTCTCCCTGACCACCTGAGGGCACCACAGACTGGGAATGCTTTTAAAAAAGGCTTAAAAACCCTTCTTTTTAAAAAAGCCTTTTTATAGATATATGCATACTAGTTCTAGCTATTAGGCTGTTCTATTTTTTGTTGTTGTTGTTGTTTTTTTCATTATCTTTTTATTATTTTTATTTTTTTTCAATACACCGTAGCACTTTGAGGTTGTTGCTCAATGTAAAGTGCTATTTACAAATAAAATCTATTATTATTATTATTATGACTCTGAGGCTAAAAATGCTAAAAATGTTAGCAGTTAGCATATGTCAAGTACTCAGTTATATGACTCTGTGGTACACAGTTGGAAAATTAGCGATAAAGTTAGCATGCTCTTGTTCGCATGCTAGTATGCTAACGTTAGCATATGTCGCGTACCAAGTTTTATGACTTTGGGGCATACAGTTGGATTGTTAACAAGCTAGCATGCTAACAATTAGCATATGCCACATACAGAGTTATGACTCTGAGGTGTACGGCGGCAAAATTGGCTAACATATTTAGCAGTTAGCATATGTGAAGTACTAAGTTATATGACTCTGGTACACAGTTGCAAAATTAGCGATAAAGTTGGCATGCTCTTGTTCGCATGCTAGTATGCTAACGTTAGCATATGTCGCGGACCAAGTTTTATGACTTTGGGGAATACGGTTGAATTGTTAACAAGCTAGCATGGTAACAGTTAGCATATGCCACATTCCGAGTTATGACTATGAGGAGTACGGCGGCAGCATTGGCTAAAAAAATTAGCAGTTAGCATATGTGAAGTACTAAGTTATATGACTCTGGTACACAGTTGCAAAATTAGCGATAAAGTTGGCATGCTATTGTTTGCATGCTAGTATGCTAATGTTAGCATATGTCACGTACCAAGTTTTATGACTTTGGGGAATACGGTTGAATTGTTAACAAGCTAGCATGCTAACAGTTAGCATATGTCACATTCCGAGTTATGACTCTGAGGTGTATGGCGTCAAAATCGGCTACAAAAGGTTAGCAGTTAGCATATGTCAAGTACTAAGTTATATAACTCTGTGGTACACAGTTGCAAAATTTGTGATAAAATTAGCATGGTAATGTTCGCATGCTAGCATGCTAACATTAGCATATGTCGCGTACCAAGTTTTATGACTTTGGGGCATACGGTTGGATTGTTAAAAAGCTAGCATGCTAACAGTTAGCATATGTCACATTCCGAGTTATGACTCTGAGGAGTACAGCGGCAGCATTGGCTACAAAAGGTTAGCAGTTAGCATATGTCCAGTACTAAGTTATATGACTCTGGTGCACGGTTGCAAAATTAGCGATAAAGTTGGCATGCTATTGTTCGCATGCTAGTATGCTAAGGTTAGCATATGTCGCGTACCAAGTTTTATGACTTTGGGGCATACGGTTGAATTGTTAACAAGCTAGCATGCTAACAGTTAGCATATGTCACATTCCGAGTTATGACTCTGAGGTGTACGGCGGCAAAATTGGCTAAAAAAGTTATCAGTTAGCATATGTCAGCCACACGCCAAAATGTGTCTGCACTGGGAAGGGCTACACACACTGCACGCATAAAAACGTACGTAATAACGTAGGCTACATAATTAGAGACCACACACTGCAAAGGGGAGAGACACGAGCAGCAGGTAACAGACGTTTGTGTTTCTGAGCGCCAATCTTTGTTAAAGACGAGAAAACACTGACCTCCATGTTAGCTTAAACAATTGGATAAAGTGTCAGCATGCTAATGTTAGCATGTTAAGTTAGCACGCTAACGTGGGAAGAGAATACATGCGATATGGCTCCAAGTAACAAAATACATAATTGGGAAGTGCATACCAACAAAATTAACTTAAACACTAACGTAAAGTGTTAGCTTGCTAATATTAGCATGTTAAGTTAGCACGCTAAAATGGGAAAAAAATAATGCAATATGGCTCCAAGTAACAAAATACATAATTGGGAAGTGCATACCCACAAAATTAACTTAAACACTAGCGTAAAGGGTTAGCATGCTAATATTAACATGTTAAGTTAGCCCGCTAACTGCGTTTTCGTTTACAATTCGATGATAAGTGTTTCCTTGTGTGATGTTTACTAATTATTGTGTGGAAGTCAAAAATAATTCACCCAATCTGATTGAAGCGTTTCGTCTATTTATTTTAAATTTTTTAAATAATACACAACTACATGTGACCATGCTAACAGTTAGCTTGCTAGCATTTTAGCTATTTTACTCAGGCATAACGTTCAAAATGTATACATACGAGATAAAAACACTAAAGTGCTGCCTTGGCACTTCTGGTAACTTAGTGTTATTTTGCTAGGCGCTAACAACTGTTAGCATGTTAGCATTTTAGCTCTTTTTTCCATTTTAAAAATAGGAATATATATACACGTCGTTATGTAGGAACACTATTGTACTGCCTTGGCACTTTTGGTGACTTAGTGTTATTTTGCGAGGCGCTAACAACTGTTAGCATGTTAGCATTTTAGCTCGTTTTCCATTTTAAAAATAGGAATATATATACACGTCGTTAAGTAGGAACACTATAGTACTGCCTTGGCACTTTTGGTAACTTAGTGTTATTTTGCTAGGTGCTTAAAAACTGTTAGCCTTTTAGCATTCTAGCTAGTTTTACATTTTAAAAATATAAATATATATATGTCATTAAGTAGGGACACTATAATACTGCCTTGGCTATTTTGATCACTCGGTTATTTTGCTAGGCGCTAACTGTTAGCATGTTAGCATTTTAGCTAGTTTTAAAATTTTAAAATATATACTGTATACATACATGTCATTAAGTAGGGATACTAAAGTACTGCCTTTGCACTTTTGGTAATTTAGTGGTATTTTGCTAGGTACTACAAACTGTTAGCATTGTATCTACTTTTTTGTTAAAAAAATACAAATATATACATGTCATGTGGTAGGGACACTATAGAACTGCCTTTGCATTTTTGGTTTTAGTGATATCTTGCTAGGTGCTACCATGGCAACAGTTAGCATGTTAGCATTGTAGCTAGTTTGTCATTATAAAAATACAAATATATGTCATGTGTCCCTGCAACATGTCATGTTGCAGGGACACTATAGAACTGCCTTTGCATGTTTTGGTTTTAGTGCTATCTTGCTAGGTGCTACCATGGTAACAGTTAGCATGTTAGCATTGTAGCTAGTTTGTCATTATAAAAATACAAATATGTACATGTCATGTTGGAAGGACACTATAGAACTGCCTTTGCATTTTTTGGTTTTAGTGCTATCTTGCTAGGTGCTACCATGGTAACAGTTAGCATGTTGGCATTGTAGCTAGTTTGTCATTATAAAAATACAAATATATACATGTCATGTTGAAAGGACACTATAGAACTGCCTTTGCATTTATGGTTTTAGTGCTAAATTGCTTCGTGCTACAATGGTAGCAGTTAGCATATTATCATTTTAGCTAGTTTTTCATGCTAAAAATACAAATATATACATCTCATGTTGTAGGAACACTATCAAACTGCCTTTGCAATTTAAATTTGAGTGCTATCTTGCTAGATGCTACCATGGTAACAGTTAGCATATTATCATTTTAGCTAGTTTTTCATGATAGAAATACAAATATATACATGTCATGTTGAAGGGACACTATAGAACTGCCTTTGCATTGTTTGGTTTTAGTGCTATCTTGCTAGGTGCTACCATGGTAGCAGTTTCTATATTAGCATTTTAGCTAGTTGTTCTATGATAAAAAATACAAATATATACAAGTCATGTGGTAGGGACACTATAGAACTGCTTTGGCACATTTGGTACTTATTGCTATCTTGCAACGTACTACCAATGGTAACAGTTAGCATGTTAGCATTTTAGTTAGTTTGTCATTGTAGAAATATAGATATACATGTCATGTTGTAGGGACACTATAGAACTGCCTTTGCATTTTTTGGTTTTGGTGCTATCTTGCTAGGTGCTACCACGGTAACAGTTAGCATGCTAGCACTTTAGTTAGTTCGTCGTGATAAAAATACAAATATGTACATGTCATTTGGTAGGGACACTAACGAAGTGCCTTTGCATGTTTGGTTTTAGTGATAGCTTGCTAGGTGCTATCATGGGAACAGTTAGCATTTTAGTTAGTTTGTCATTATAGAAATACAAATATATACATGTCATGTTGAAGGGACACTATAGAACTGCCTTTGCATGTTTGGTTTTAATGCTATCTTGCTAGGTGCTACCATGGTAACGGTAGCATGTTAGCACTTTAGTTAGTTCTTCATGAAAAAAATACAACTACATACATGTCATTTGGGAGGGACACTATAGAACTGCCTTTGCACTTTTGGTAGTTTTAGGAACACCATAAAACTGCTTTGGCACTTTTGGTACTTATTGCTATATTGCTAGGTGCTACCATGGTAACGGTAGCATGTTAGCACTTTAGTTAGTTCTTCATGATAAAAATACAAATATATACATGTCATTTGGGAGGGACACTATAGAACTGCCTTTGCACTTTTGGTAGTTTTAGGAACACCATAAAACTGCTTTGGCACTTTTGGTACTTATTGCTATATTGCTAGGTGCTACCATGGTAACGGTAGCATGTTAGCACTTTAGTTAGTTCTTCATGATAAAAATACAACTATATACATGTCATTTGGGAGGGACACTATAGAACTGCCTTTGCACTTTTGGTAGTTTTAGGAAAACCATAAAACTGCTTTGGCACTTTTGGTACTTATTGATATATTGCTAGGTGCTACCATGGTAACGGTAGCATGTTAGCACTTTAGTTAGTTCTTCATGATAAAAATACAAATATATACATGTCATTTGGGAGGGACACTATAGAACTGCCTTTGCACTTTTGGTAGTTTTAGGAACACCATAAAACTGCTTTGGCACTTTTGGTACTTATTGCTATATTGCTAGGTGATACCGTGGTAACGGTAGCATGTTAGCACTTTAGTTAGTTCTTCATGATAAAAATACAAATATTTACATTTCATTTGGGAGGGACACTATAGAACTTCCTTTACACTTTTGGTAGTTTCAGTAACACCATAAAACTGTTTTGGCACTGCTGGTACTTATTGCTATATTGCTAGGTGCTACAATGGTAACGGTAGCATGTTAGCACTTTAGTTAGTTCTTCATGATAAAAATACAAATATATACATGTCATTTGGGAGGGACACAATAGAACTGCCTTTGCACTTTTGGTAGTTTTAGGAACACCATAAAACTGCTTTGGCACTTTTGATACTTATTGCTATATTGCTAGGTGCTACCATGGTAACGGTAGCATGTTAGCACTTTAGTTATTTCTTCATGATAAAAATACAAATATATACATGTCATTTGGGAGGGACACTATGGAACTGCCTTTGCACTTTTGGTAGTGTTAGGAAAACCATAAAACTGCTTTGGCACTTTTGGTACTTATTGCTATATTGCTAGGTGCTACCATGGTAACGGTAGCATGTTAGCACTTTAGTTAGTTCTTCATGATAAAAATACAAATATATACATGTCATTTGGGAGGGACACTATGGAACTGCCTTTGCACTTTTGGTAGAGTTAAGAAAACCATAAAACTAATTTGGCACTTTTGGTACTTATTGCTATATTGCTAGGTGCTACCATGGCAACGATAGCATGTTAGCACTTTAGTTAGTTCTTCATGATTAAAATACAAATATATACATGTCATTTGGGAGGGACACTATAGAACTGCCTTTGCACTTTTGGTAGTTTTAGGAGAACCATACAACTGCTTTGGCACTTTTGGTACTTATTGCTATATTGCTAGGTGCTACCATGGTAACGGTAGCATGTTAGCACTTTAGTTAGTTATTCATGATAAAAATACAAATATATACATGTCATTTGGGAGGGACACTATATAACTGCCTTTGCACTTTTGGTAGTTTTAGGAAAACCATGAAACTGCTTTGGCACTTTTGGTACTTATTGCTATATTGCTAGGTGCTACCATGGTAACGGTAGCATGTTAGCACTTTAGTTAGTTCTTCATGATAAAAATACAAATATTTACATTTCATTTGGGAGGGACACTATAGAACTTCCTTTACACTTTTGGTAGTTTCAGTAACACCATAAAACTGCTTTGGCACTGCTGGTACTTATTGCTATATTGCTAGGTGCTACCATGGTAACGGTAGCATGTTAGCACTTTAGTTAGTTCTTCATGATAAAAATACAAATATATACATGTCATTTGGGAGGGACACTATAGAACTGCCTTTGCACTTTTGGTAGTTTTAGGAAAACCATACAACTGCTTTGGCACTTTTGGTACGTATTGCTATATTGCTAGGTGCTACCATGGTAACGGTAGCATGTTAGCACTTTAGTTAGTTCTTCATGATAAAAATACAAATATATACATGTCATTTGGGAGGGACACTATAGAACTGCCTTTGCACTTTTGGTAGTTTTAGGAAACCCATAAAACTGCTTTGGCACTTTTGATACTTATTGCTATATTGCTAGGTGCTACCATGGTAACGGTAGCATGTTAGCACTTTAGTTATTTCTTCATGATAAAAATACAAATATATACATGTCATTTGGGAGGGACACTATGGAACTGCCTTTGCACTTTTGGTAGAGTTAAGAAAACCATAAAACTAATTTGGCACTTTTGGTACTTATTGCTATATTGCTAGGTGCTACCATGGCAACGATAGCATGTTAGCACTTTAGTTAGTTCTTCATGATTAAAATACAAATATATACATGTCATTTGGGAGGGACACTATAGAACTGCCTTTGCACTTTTGGTAGTTTTAGGAGAACCATACAACTGCTTTGGCACTTTTGGTACTTATTGCTATATTGCTAGGTGCTACCATGGTAACGGTAGCATGTTAGCACTTTAGTTAGTTATTCATGATAAAAATACAAATATATACATGTCATTTGGGAGGGACACTATATAACTGCCTTTGCACTTTTGGTAGTTTTAGGAAAACCATGAAACTGCTTTGGCACTTTTGGTACTTATTGCTATATTGCTAGGTGCTACCATGGTAACGGTAGCATGTTAGCACTTTAGTTAGTTCTTCATGATAAAAATACAAATATTTACATTTCATTTGGGAGGGACACTATAGAACTTCCTTTACACTTTTGGTAGTTTCAGTAACACCATAAAACTGCTTTGGCACTGCTGGTACTTATTGCTATATTGCTAGGTGCTACCATGGTAACGGTAGCATGTTAGCACTTTAGTTAGTTCTTCATGATAAAAATACAAATATATACATGTCATTTGGGAGGGACACTATAGAACTGCCTTTGCACTTTTGGTAGTTTTAGGAAAACCATACAACTGCTTTGGCACTTTTGGTACGTATTGCTATATTGCTAGGTGCTACCATGGTAACGGTAGCATGTTAGCACTTTAGTTAGTTCTTCATGATAAAAATACAAATATATACATGTCATTTGGGAGGGACACTATAGAACTGCCTTTGCACTTTTGGTAGTTTTAGGAAACCCATAAAACTGCTTTGGCACTTTTGGTACTTATTGGTATATTGCTAGATGCTACCATGGTAACGGTAGCATGTTAGCACTTTAGTTAGTTCTTCATGATAAAAATACAAATATATACATTTCATTTGGGAGGGACACTATAGAACTGCCTTTGCACTTTTGGTAGTTTTAAGAAAACCATAAAACTGCTTCGGTACTTTTGGTACTTATTGCTATATTGCTAGGTGCTATCATGGTAACGGTAGCATGTTAGCACTTTAGTTAGTTCTTCATAATAAAAATACAAATATATACATGTCATTTGAGAGGGACACTATAGAACTGCCTTTGCACTTTTGGTAGTGTTAGGAAAACCATAAAACTGCTATGGCACTTTTGGTACTTATTGCTATATTGCTAGGTGCTACCACGGTAACGGTAGCATGTTAGCACTTTAGTTAGTTCTTCATGATAAAAATACAAATATATACATGTCATTTTGGAGGGACACTATAGAACTGCCTTTGCACTTTTGGTAGTTTTAGGAAAACCATACAACTGCTTTGGCACTTTTGGTACTTATTGCTATATTTCTAGGTGCTACCATGGTAACGGTAGCATGTTAGCACTTTAGTTAGTTCTTCATGATACAAATACAAATATATACATGTCATTTGGGAGGGGCACTATAGAACTGCCTTTGCACTTTTGGTAGTTTTAGGAAAACCATAAAACTGCTTTGGCACTTTTGGTACTTATTGCTATATTACTAGGTGCTACCATGGTAACGATAGCATGTTAGCACTTTAGTTAGTTCTTCATGATAAAAATACAAATATATACATGTCATTTGGGAGGGACACTATAGAACTACCTTTGCACTTTTGGTAGTTTTAAGAAAACCATACAACTGCTTTGGCACTTTTGGTACTTATTGCTATATTGCTAGGTGCTACCATGGTAACGGTATCATGTTAGCACTTTAGTTAGTTATTCATGATAAAAATACAAATATATACATGTCATTTGGGAGGGACACTATAGAACTGCCTTTGCACTTTTGGTAGTTTTAGGAACACCATAAAACTGCTTTGGCACTTTTGGTACTTATTGCTATATTGCTAGGTGCTACCATGGTAACAATAGCATGTTAGCACTTTAGTTAGTTCTTCATGATAAAATACAAATATATACATGTCATTTGGGAGGGACACTATAGAACTGCTTTTGCACTTTTGGTAGTTTTAGGAACACCATAAAACTGCTTTGGCACTTTTGGTACTTATTGCTATATTGCTAGGTGCTACCATGGTAACGGTAGCATGTTAGCACTTTAGTTAGTTCTTCATGATAAAAATACAACTATATACATGTCAATTGGGAGGGACACTATAGAACTGCATTTGCACTTTTGGTAGTGTTAGGAAAACCATAAAACTTCTTTGGAACTTTTGGTACTTATTGCTTAATTGCTAGGTGCTACCATGGTAACGGTAGCATGTTAGCACTTTAGTTAGTTCTTCATGATAAAAATAAAAATATATACATGTCATTTGGGAGGGACACTATAGAACTGCCTTTGCACTTTTGGTAGTTTTAGGAACACCATAAAACTGCTTTGGCACTTTTGGTACTTATTGCTATATTGCTAGGTGCTACCATGGTAACAGTAGCATGTTAGCACTTTAGTTAGTTCTTCATGATACAAATACAAATATATACATGTCATTTGGGAGGGACACTATAGAACTGCCTTTGTATTTTTGGTAGTGTTAGGAAAACCATAAAACTGCTTTGGCACTTTTGGTACTTATTGCTGTATTGTTAGGTGCTACCATGGTAACGGTAGCATGTTAGCACTTTAGTTAGTTTTTCATGATAAAAATACAAATATATACATGTCATTTGGGAGGGACACTATAGAACTGCCTTTGCACTTTTGGTAGTGTTAGGAAAACCATAAAACTGCTTTGGCACTTTTGGTACTTATTGCTATATTGCTAGGTGCTACCATGGTAACGGTAGCATGTTAGCACTTTAGTTAGTTCTTCATGATAAAAATACAAATATATACATGTCATTTGGGAGGGACACTATAGAACTGCCTTTGCACTTTTGGTAGTTTTAGGAACACCATAAAACTGCTTTGGCACTTTTGGTACTTATTGCTATATTGCTAGGTGCTACCATGGTAACGGTAGCATGTTAGCACTTTAGTTAGTTCTTCATGATAAAAATACAAATATATACGTGTCATTTGGGAGGGACACTATAGAACTGCCTTTGCACTTTTGGTAGTTTTAGGAAAACCATACAACTGCTTTGGCACTTTTGGTACTTATTGCTATATTGCTAGGTGCTACCATGGCAACGATAGCATGTTAGCACTTTAGTTAGTTCTTCATGATAAAAATACAAATATATACATGTCATTTGGGAGGGACACTATAGAACTGCCTTTGCACTTTTGGTAGTTTTAGGAAACCCATAAAACTGCTTTGGCACTTTTGATACTTATTGCTATATTGCTAGGTGCTACCATGGTAACGGTAGCATGTTAGCACTTTAGTTATTTCTTCATGATAAAAATACAAATATATACATGTCATTTGGGAGGGACACTATGGAACTGCCTTTGCACTTTTGGTAGAGTTAAGAAAACCATAAAACTAATTTGGCACTTTTGGTACTTATTGCTATATTGCTAGGTGCTACCATGGCAACGATAGCATGTTAGCACTTTAGTTAGTTCTTCATGATTAAAATACAAATATATACATGTCATTTGGGAGGGACACTATAGAACTGCCTTTGCACTTTTGGTAGTTTTAGGAGAACCATACAACTGCTTTGGCACTTTTGGTACTTATTGCTATATTGCTAGGTGCTACCATGGTAACGGTAGCATGTTAGCACTTTAGTTAGTTATTCATGATAAAAATACAAATATATACATGTCATTTGGGAGGGACACTATATAACTGCCTTTGCACTTTTGGTAGTTTTAGGAAAACCATGAAACTGCTTTGGCACTTTTGGTACTTATTGCTATATTGCTAGGTGCTACCATGGTAACGGTAGCATGTTAGCACTTTAGTTAGTTCTTCATGATAAAAATACAAATATTTACATTTCATTTGGGAGGGACACTATAGAACTTCCTTTACACTTTTGGTAGTTTCAGTAACACCATAAAACTGCTTTGGCACTGCTGGTACTTATTGCTATATTGCTAGGTGCTACCATGGTAACGGTAGCATGTTAGCACTTTAGTTAGTTCTTCATGATAAAAATACAAATATATACATGTCATTTGGGAGGGACACTATAGAACTGCCTTTGCACTTTTGGTAGTTTTAGGAAAACCATACAACTGCTTTGGCACTTTTGGTACGTATTGCTATATTGCTAGGTGCTACCATGGTAACGGTAGCATGTTAGCACTTTAGTTAGTTCTTCATGATAAAAATACAAATATATACATGTCATTTGGGAGGGACACTATAGAACTGCCTTTGCACTTTTGGTAGTTTTAGGAAACCCATAAAACTGCTTTGGCACTTTTGGTACTTATTGGTATATTGCTAGATGCTACCATGGTAACGGTAGCATGTTAGCACTTTAGTTAGTTCTTCATGATAAAAATACAAATATATACATTTCATTTGGGAGGGACACTATAGAACTGCCTTTGCACTTTTGGTAGTTTTAAGAAAACCATAAAACTGCTTCGGTACTTTTGGTACTTATTGCTATATTGCTAGGTGCTATCATGGTAACGGTAGCATGTTAGCACTTTAGTTAGTTCTTCATAATAAAAATACAAATATATACATGTCATTTGAGAGGGACACTATAGAACTGCCTTTGCACTTTTGGTAGTGTTAGGAAAACCATAAAACTGCTATGGCACTTTTGGTACTTATTGCTATATTGCTAGGTGCTACCACGGTAACGGTAGCATGTTAGCACTTTAGTTAGTTCTTCATGATAAAAATACAAATATATACATGTCATTTTGGAGGGACACTATAGAACTGCCTTTGCACTTTTGGTAGTTTTAGGAAAACCATACAACTGCTTTGGCACTTTTGGTACTTATTGCTATATTTCTAGGTGCTACCATGGTAACGGTAGCATGTTAGCACTTTAGTTAGTTCTTCATGATACAAATACAAATATATACATGTCATTTGGGAGGGGCACTATAGAACTGCCTTTGCACTTTTGGTAGTTTTAGGAAAACCATAAAACTGCTTTGGCACTTTTGGTACTTATTGCTATATTACTAGGTGCTACCATGGTAACGATAGCATGTTAGCACTTTAGTTAGTTCTTCATGATAAAAATACAAATATATACATGTCATTTGGGAGGGACACTATAGAACTACCTTTGCACTTTTGGTAGTTTTAAGAAAACCATACAACTGCTTTGGCACTTTTGGTACTTATTGCTATATTGCTAGGTGCTACCATGGTAACGGTATCATGTTAGCACTTTAGTTAGTTATTCATGATAAAAATACAAATATATACATGTCATTTGGGAGGGACACTATAGAACTGCCTTTGCACTTTTGGTAGTTTTAGGAACACCATAAAACTGCTTTGGCACTTTTGGTACTTATTGCTATATTGCTAGGTGCTACCATGGTAACAATAGCATGTTAGCACTTTAGTTAGTTCTTCATGATAAAATACAAATATATACATGTCATTTGGGAGGGACACTATAGAACTGCTTTTGCACTTTTGGTAGTTTTAGGAACACCATAAAACTGCTTTGGCACTTTTGGTACTTATTGCTATATTGCTAGGTGCTACCATGGTAACGGTAGCATGTTAGCACTTTAGTTAGTTCTTCATGATAAAAATACAACTATATACATGTCAATTGGGAGGGACACTATAGAACTGCCTTTGCACTTTTGGTAGTGTTAGGAAAACCATAAAACTTCTTTGGAACTTTTGGTACTTATTGCTTAATTGCTAGGTGCTACCATGGTAACGGTAGCATGTTAGCACTTTAGTTAGTTCTTCATGATAAAAATAAAAATATATACATGTCATTTGGGAGGGACACTATAGAACTGCCTTTGCACTTTTGGTAGTTTTAGGAACACCATAAAACTGCTTTGGCACTTTTGGTACTTATTGCTATATTGCTAGGTGCTACCATGGTAACAGTAGCATGTTAGCACTTTAGTTAGTTCTTCATGATACAAATACAAATATATACATGTCATTTGGGAGGGACACTATAGAACTGCCTTTGTATTTTTGGTAGTGTTAGGAAAACCATAAAACTGCTTTGGCACTTTTGGTACTTATTGCTGTATTGTTAGGTGCTACCATGGTAACGGTAGCATGTTAGCACTTTAGTTAGTTTTTCATGATAAAAATACAAATATATACATGTCATTTGGGAGGGACACTATAGAACTGCCTTTGCACTTTTGGTAGTGTTAGGAAAACCATAAAACTGCTTTGGCACTTTTGGTACTTATTGCTATATTGCTAGGTGCTACCATGGTAACGGTAGCATGTTAGCACTTTAGTTAGTTCTTCATGATAAAAATACAAATATATACATGTCATTTGGGAGGGACACTATAGAACTGCCTTTGCACTTTTGGTAGTTTTAGGAACACCATAAAACTGCTTTGGCACTTTTGGTACTTATTGCTATATTGCTAGGTGCTACCATGGTAACGGTAGCATGTTAGCACTTTAGTTAGTTCTTCATGATAAAAATACAAATATATACATGTCATTTGGGAGGGACACTATAGAACTGCCTTTGCACTTTTGGTAGTTTTAGGAAAACCATACAACTGCTTTGGCACTTTTGGTACTTATTGCTATATTGCTAGGTGCTACCATGGCAACGATAGCATGTTAGCACTTTAGTTAGTTCTTCATGATAAAAATACAAATATATACATGTCATTTGGGAGGGACACTATAGAAATGCCTTTGCACTTTTGGTAGTTTTAGGAAAACCATTTGGCACTTTTGGTACTTATTGCTATATTGCTTGGGACTACCAGTTTTTGAATAGGGCAAAAAACAATTTAAAAAAATAACGCATAAATGTGATAATTTCCCTCTTTTTCATCCGCAGAAACATCATGAACTGCAATCTGAAGGTGATCCAGGCTCGGGCGTTCGATAAGAACCCACACCTGCGCTACATGTGAGTCAAACAGCACTCCAAAGATTGATTATGTTGGCTTTGAGCGGCAGATGATATCGTCGATAGGGAGTGGCTTCTTTGGAAGGGGGGGGGGGGGCGCCATTACCGTAGCGTGCATGCGGCACATCTTAAATGAGACATTCATTATTCGCACGGGGGATAATTGGATTCCTATCCGCGCAGCCTCGACATGCCGAAGAAGACGCGTCTCCATTTAGCCGCCGCTCGCTAAATGGACAATTTGTCCAGACGGCGTTGAGCGCCGGCGGAGTGCCGGGCGGAGAGCAAAGTCCTTCCTCCAACAAAAGGCTGACGCGTTAGCTTATGACAGCCAGTTATCGGCCTCTTATTTTCCAGGAGTAAACACGGCGAAGAACTCAGCGGCGCTCTTTTTGCCTGAACACGGCGCCATTTGCAATTTGTAGTTATTGACCCGGGCGGTTCTGTCCCCTTTTTTGCCTTCCCTGCTAAAAAAATCCTTCGTCGCCATTTTGGCTGCTGGTTTGAGTCCGATCAAGGCTTTCTGTGATGCGTGGTTACCCTTCACATTTGAACCGATACCTGGAAATCGATACCAATACCCAATGGTATCAAATTGTGGCCTATCTTTTCCAATTACCCAATGCTTTCAGTTTGTTGGGTTCCCTTGGTATTTCCTCCCTGTAGTAAATGGTGTATCGCAGGGTTCCATGTTAGGTCTGTTGTTGTTTTCCATCTATGTAAATAATCTCTGTGAGAATGTGTCGGATGCTGCGTTCCATTTTTATGCAGATGACGCGATCACATATTGTTCGTCCCCCGTTGAGCTCCTGCAGTCAGCTTTTGATGTTGTTCAGTGCCGGCTTTTGATGTTGTTCAGTCCCGGCTTTTGATGTTGTTCAGTCCCAACTTTTGATGTTCTGTCCCAGCTTTTGATGTTCTGTCCCAGCTTTTGATGTTGTTCAGTCCCAGCTTTTGATGTTGTTCAGTCCCAGCTTTTAATGTTGTTCAGTCCCAGCTTTTGATGTTGTTCAGTCCCAACTTTTGATGTTCTGTCCCAGCTTTTGATGTTCTGTCCCAGCTTTTGATGTTGTTCAGTGCCAGCTTTTGATGTTGTTCAGTCCCAGCTTTTAATGTTGTTCAGTCCCAGCTTTTGATGTTGTTCAGTCCCAGCTTTTGATGTTGTTCAGTCCCAACTTTTGATGTTGTTCAGTCCCAACTTTTAATGTTGTTCAGTCCCAGCTTTTGATTTTGTTCAGTCCCAACTTTAGATGTTGTTCAGTCCCAGCTTTTGATGTTGTTCAGTCCCAGCTTTTGATGTTGTTCAGTCCCAGCGGACTCAGCTGAGACTGGTGCCCATGAGGTTGAACTTGAAACGGTCACAACGTCATTGATGAGAACTTGTCTTTTAAATTTCACGTTGAAAAACTTGTAGCTAAATTTTAAATTAAATTTGGGATTTTTATTTCGAAACAAATCCTGATTTTTTCCGTACACGTTAGAAGACCCTTTAGGAGACCTTTGATTCTGGCATTGCTAGATAATGGAGACTTGCTTTTTATGACACTTATTTTAAAAATATGGATACTGTATATGACTGTGTCTTACGTTTTATTACTGGTTGTGGCAATCTTGTCCACCATTGCACTTTATATGCAAAGGCAAACTGTCCATCTTTGTCACTACACAGATTTTCTCGATGGTTGTGTTTTATATATAAATCACTTCTTGGTCTGATTCCCCCTTATTTATGTTATTTTATGTGTAGAGACTCCAGTCGCAGCTTTTGATGTTGTTCAGTCGCAGCTTTTGATGTTGTTCAGTGCCAGCTTTTGATGTTGTTCAGTCCCAGCTTTTGATGTTGTTCAGTCCCAGCTTTTGATGTTGTTCAGTGCCAGTTTTTAATGTTGTTCAGTGCCAGCTTTTGATGTTGTTCAGTACCAGCTTTTGATGTTGTTCAGTCCCGGTTTTTGATGTTATTCAACCCGGCTTTTGATGTTGTTCAGTGCCAGCTTTTAATGTTGTTCAGTGCCAGCTTTTGATGTTGTTCAGTGCCAGCTTTTCATGTTGTTCAGTGCCAGCTTTTGATTTTGTTCAGTGACAGCTTTTGATTTTGTTCAGTCCCAACTTTTGATGTTGTTCAGTCCCAGCTTTTGATGTTGTTCAGTCCCAGCTTTTGATTTTGTTCAGTGCCAGCTTTTGATTTTGTTCAGTCCCAGCTTTAGATGTTGTTCAGTCCCAGCTTTTGATGTTGTTCAGTCCCAGCGGACTCAGCTGAGACTGGTGCCCATGAGGTTGAACTTGAAACGGTCACAACGTCATTGATGAGAACTTGTCTTTTAAATTTCACGTTGAAAAACTTGTGGCTAAATCTTAAATTAAATTGGGATTTTTATTTTGAAACAAATCCTGTTTTTTTCCATACACATTAGGAGACCCTTTAGGAGATCCTTGATTCTGGCCTTGCTAAATTATGGAGACTTGCTTTTTATGACACTTATTTCAAAAATATGGATACTGTATATGACTGTGTCTTACATTTTATTACTGGTTGTGGCAATCTTGTCCACCATTGCACTTTATATGGAAAGGCAAACTGTCCATCTTTTTCACTACACAGATTTTCTCGATGGTTGTGTTTTATATATAAATCACTTCTTGGTCTGATTCCCCCTTATTCATGTTATTTTATGCGTAGAGACTCCAGTCGCAGCTTTTGATGTTGTTCAGTGCCAGCTTTTGATGTTGATCAGTGCCAGCTTTTGATGTTGTTCAGTGCCAGCTTTTGATTTTGTTCAGTGCCAGCTTTTGATGTTGTTCAGTGCCAGCTTTAGATGTTATTCAGTGCCAGCTTTTGATGTAGTTCAGTCCTAGCTTTTGATGTTGTTCAGTGCCAGCTTTTGATGTTGTTCAGTGCCATCTTTTGATGTCGTTCAGTCCCAGCGGTGCTTATGAGGTTGAACTTGAAATGGCCACAACGTCATTGATGAGAACGTGTATTTTAAATATCACATTGAACAACTTGTGGCTAAATTTTAAATGAAATTGGGATTTTTATTTCGAAACAAATCCTGTTTTTCCGTACACGATAGGAAAACCCTTGATTTTGGCATAGCTAGATTATGGAGACTTGCTTTTTATGACACTTATTTCAAAAATATGGATACTGTATATGACTGTGTCTTATGTTTTATTACTGGTTGTGGCAATCTTGTCCACCATTGCACTTTATATGCAAAGGCAAACTGTCCATCTTTGTCACTACACAGATTTTCTCGATGGTTGTGTTTTATATATAAATCACTTCTTGGTCTGATTCCCCCTTATTTATGTTATTTTATGTGTAGAGACTCCAATCCCAGCTTTTGATGTTGTTCAGTCCCAGCTTTTGATGTTGTTCAATCCCAGCTTTTGATGTTGTTCAGTGCCGGCTTTTGATGTTGTTCAGTCCCAGCTTTTGATGTTGTTCAGTGCCATCTTTTGATGTTGTTCAGTTCCGGCTTTTGATGTTATTCAGTCCCAGCTTTTGATGTTGTTCAGTCCCAGCTTTAGATGTTATTCAGTGCCAGCTTTTGATGTAGTTCAGTCCTAGCTTTTGATGTTGTTCAGTGCCAGCTTTTGATGTTGTTCAGTGCCATCTTTTGATGTCGTTCAGTCCCAGCGGTGCTCATGAGGTTGAACTTGAAATGGCCACAACGTCATTGATGAGAACGTGTATTTTAAATATCACATTGAACAACTTGTGGCTAAATTTGAAATGAAATTGGGATTTTTATTTCGAAACAAATCCTGTTTTTCCGTACACGATAGGAAAACCCTTGATTCTGGCATTGCTAGATTATGGAGACTTGCTTTTTATGACACTTATTTGAAAAAACTGGATACTGTATATGACTGTGTCTTACGTTTTATTACTGGTTGTGACAATCTTGTCCACCATTGCACTTTATACGCAAAGGCAAACTGTCCATCTTTGTCACTACACAGATTTTCTCAATGGTTGTGTTTTATATATAAATCACTTCTTGGTCTGATTCCCCCTTATTTATGTTATTTTATGTGTAGAGACTCCTGTCGCTACAGCTTAAAGTCGCAGGGCATACTTAGAATATGTGTTCCAAGAGCCAACACAGATCTTGGACTAACAGCTTTCAGATATGCTGCTCCATGGTCATGGAGTAACTTACAGAAGGATCGGAAGTTACCTGAAATGATGACTTTGAGGGGAATTCCAGGCCATTTTAAAGGATCGAGAAACTGTTTGTGTCGGGCATTGTACTTGTTTTTAAGTTGTTTTTACTAAAACGTATTTCTGCAATTTTGTTTTGCTGCCCTCTTGGCCAGGTCACTCTTGGAGAACAGATTTTAATCTCAGCAAGTGTTTTTACCTGGGTCATTAAAAGTTATAGTACTGTTGCGTCTGACCAGTCTTCCTCTCAGGGAATAAAAGTCACTGGTCACTCCCAAGTTCTTTAAGATGACATATATGTTGAGTAAGAAGGACCATCAAGACAGAATAGGAATAACATGAAGTTTTACTAAAGCTTTAGGAGAACACCCTTACAAGGCGGTAATACCAGCATCTAGAAGCGGTTCAAAAATCAAACGGGAAGAGACAACTTATTGAATACAAAAACAGCCCCCACCCTGCCCAGAAAGGAATACAGCCTCATTGTTCTAATACTGATAAGGTAAAAAGGGAGTACACCATACTCCAACATTCCAACGCCTTCAAGGTAAGGCACAGAGTTTACTTGCGGACATAAGATACAAGCATAAAGAGTACACATGGGAAAATATTAGCTGCTTTAAACATGACTAGGAATAAAGAAAGAACTCTTAAAAATATATGCATTCTCTACAGTACCCATGCGGTCAAATCATGAAAAGGATAAACGTTTCTTCAGGTAAAAAGGGAGGAAAGGTGCAAGATTTTACTCCAGTCCAAAGAAGCAGAGTCAAAGAACGCACAAGTTTGCAGTGATCACTTCGTTAAAGGTTTGTTTGATATACTTTTAACGTTGAGTATTAGCGTTATCCTAATGATTTTGGTATTTCTTAAACGCATGTTTGCTACAAGTGTTTCGAAAAGCACCAACTCTAAATAAACGAAAGCAAATGTAAACAAAAACTAAAAGAGTTAGGTTTTTACCAAAGACAACAATCGTAAATAAATATGTCAGCACATTCACGATTGTTGACATCTATAGTTATATTTTGATAAACAATCATAAATTAATGATTTAGCACATACACAATGTTGACATCTGTAGGTATATTTTGATAAACCATCATAAATAAAAATTTCAGCACATACACAATGTTGACATCTATAGGTATATTTTGATAAACAATCATGAATTAATCTTTCAGCACATACACAATGTTGACTTCTATAGTTATATTTTGTAAACAATCATAAATTAATCTTTCAGCACATACACAATGTTGACATCTATAGTTATATTTTGTAAACAATCATAAATTAATCTTTCAGCACATACACAATGTTGACATCTATAGTTATATTTTGATGAACAATCATAAATTAATCTTTCTGCACATACACAATGTTGACATCTATAGTTATATTTTGATAATAAATCATTAATGAATCTTTCAGCACATACACAATGTTGACATCTATAGTTATATTTTGATGAACAATCATAAATTAATGATTTAGCACATACACAATGTTGACATCTATAGTTATAGTTTGATAAACGATCACAAATGAATCTTTCAGCACATACACAATGTTGAAATCTATAGGTATATTTTGATAAAAAATCATAAATTAATCTTTCAGCATGTACACAATTATGACATCTATAGTTATGTTTTGATAAACAATCATTAATAAAAGTTTCAGCACATACACAATTATGACATCTATAGTTATATTTTGATAAACAATCTTAAATGAATCTTTCAGCACATACACAATGTTGACATCTATAGGTATATTTTGATAAAAAAATCACAAGTTAATCTTTCAGCACATACACAATGTTGACATCTATAGTTATATTTTGATGAACAATCATAAATTAATGATTTAGCACATACACAATGTAGACATCTATAGTTATATTTTGATAAACAATCATAAATGAATCTTTCAGCACATACACAATGTTGACATCTATAGGTATATTTTGATAAAAAATCATAAATTAATCTTTCAGCACATACACAATGTTGACATCAATAGTTATATTTTGATAAACAATCATAAATGAATGTTTCAGCACATACGCAATGTTGACATCAATAGTTATATTTTGATAAACAATCATAAATGAATCTTTCAGCACATACACAATGTTGACATCAATAGTTATATTTTGTAAACAATCATAAATTAATCTTTCAGCACATACACAATGTTGACATCTATAGGTATATTTTGATGAACAATCATAAATGAATGATTTAGCACATACACAATGTTGACATCTATAGTTATATTTTGATAAAAAATCATAAATGAATCTTTCAGCACATACACAATGTTGTTATCTATAGTTATATTTTGATGAACAATTATAAATGAATGATTTAGCACATAAACAATGTTGACATCTATAGTTATATTTTGATAAAAAATCATAAATGAATCTTTCAGCACATACACAATGTTGACATATATAGGTATATTTTGATAAACAATCATAAATAAAAATTTCAGCACATACACAATGTTGACAACTATAGTTATATTTTGATAAACAATCATAACTAAATCTTTCAGCACATACACAATGTTGACATCTACAGTTATACTTTTATAAACAATCATAAATAAAAATGTCAGCACGTACACAATGTTGACATCTATAGTTATATTTTGATAAACAATCATAAATAAAAATTTCAGCACATACACAATGTTGACATCAATAGTTATATTTTGATAAAAAATCATAAATGAATTTTTCAGCACATACACAATGTTGACATCAATAGTTATATTTTGATAAACAATCATAAATGAATCTTTCAGCACATACACAATGTTGACATCTATAGTTATATTTTGATGAACAATCATAAATTAATGATTTAGGTCATACACAATGTAGACATCTATAGGTATATTTTGATAAACGATCACAAATGAATCTTTCAGCACATACACAATGTTGACATCTATAGGTATATTTTGATAAACAATCATGAATGAATCTTTCAGCACATACACAATGTTGACATCATTAGTTATATTTTGATAAACAATCATAGATTAATATTTCAGCACATACACAATGTTGACATCTATAGTTATATTTTCTAAACAATCATAAATTAATCTTTCAGCACATACACAATGCTAAAATATATAGTTAAATTTTGATGAACAATGATAAATTAATGATTTAGCACATACACAATGTTGACATCTATAGTTATATTTTGATAAACAATCATACATTAATCTTTCAGCACATACACAATGTTGACATCTGTAGGTATATTTTGATAAACAATCATAAATAAAAGTTTCAGCACATACACAATGTTGACATCTATAGGTATATTTTGATAAAAAATCATAAATTAATATTTCAGCACGTACACAATGTTGACAACTATAGTTGTATTATGATAAAGACAGCAATCATAAATTAATCTTTCAGCACATACACAATGTTGACATCTATAGTTATATTTTGATAAACAATCATAACTAAATCTTTCAGCACATACACGATGTTGACATCTACAGTTATATTTTGATAAACAATCATAAATAAAAGTGTCAGCACATACACAATGTTGAAATCTATAGTTATATTTTGATAAACGGTCATAAATTAATCTTTCAGCACATACACAATGTTGACATCTATAGTTATATTTTGATGAAAAAATTCATAAATGAATCTTTCAGCACATACACAATGTTGACATCTATAGGTATATTTTGATAAACAATCATAACTAAATCTTTCAGCACATACACGATGTTGACATCTACAGTTATATTTTGATAAACAATCATAAATAAAAGTGTCAGCACATACACAATGTTGACATCTATAGTTATATTTTGATAAACAATCATAAATGAATCTTTTAGCACATACACAATGTTGACATCTATAGTTATATTTTGATAAACAATCATACTTTAATCTTTCAGCACATACACAATGTTGACATCTATAGTTATATTTTGATAAACAATCATAAATGAATCTTTCAGCACATACACAATGTTGACATCTATAGGTATATTTTGATAAAAAACCATAAGTTAATCTTTCAGCACGTACACAATGTTGACAACTATAGTTGTATTTTGATAAAGACAGCAATCATAAATGAATATTTCAGCACATACACAATGTTGACATCTATAGTTATATTTTGATAAACAATCGTAACTAAATCTTTCAGCACATACACAATGTTGACATCTATAGGTATATTTTGATAAAAAATCATAAATTAATATTTCAGCACATACACAATGTTGACATCTATAGTTATATTTTCATATACAATAATAAATAAAACTTTCAGCACATACACAATGTTGACATCTTTAGTTATATTTTGATAATAAATCATTAATGAATCTTTCAGCACATACACAATGTTGACATCTATAGTTACATTTTGATAAACAATCATAAATGAATCTTTCAGCACATACACAATGTTGACATCTATAGTTATATTTTGATAAACAATCGTAACTAAATCTTTCAGCACATACACAATGTTGACATCTATAGGTATATTTTGATAAAAAATCATAAATTAATATTTCAGCACATACACAATGTTGACATCTATAGTTATATTTTGATAAACAATCATAACTAAATCTTTCAGCACATACACGATGTTGACATCTACAGTTATATTTTGATAAACAATCATAAATAAAAGTGTCAGCACATACACAATGTTGACATCTATAGTTATATTTTGATAAACAATCATAAATGAATCTTTTAGCACATACACAATGTTGACATATATAGTTATATTTTGATAAACGGTCATAAATTAATCTTTCAGCACATACACAATGTTGACATCTATAGTTATATTTTGATGAAAAAATTCATAAATGAATCTTTCAGCACATACACAATGTTGACATCTATAGTTATATTTTGATAAACAATCATAACTAAATCTTTCAGCACATACACGATGTTGACATCTACAGTTATATTTTGATAAACAATCATAAATAAAAGTGTCAGCACATACACAATGTTGACATCTATAGTTATATTTTGATAAACAATCATAAATGAATCTTTTAGCACATACACAATGTTGACATCTATAGTTATATTTTGATAAACAATCATACTTTAATCTTTCAGCACATACACAATGTTGACATCTATAGTTATATTTTGATAAACAATCATAAATGAATCTTTCAGCACATACACAATGTTGACATCTATAGGTATATTTTGATAAAAAACCATAAGTTAATCTTTCAGCACGTACACAATGTTGACAACTATAGTTGTATTTTGATAAAGACAGCAATCATAAATGAATATTTCAGCACATACACAATGTTGACATCTATAGTTATATTTTGATAAACAATCGTAACTAAATCTTTCAGCACATACACAATGTTGACATCCATAGGTATATTTTGATAAAAAATCATAAATTAATATTTCAGCACATACACAATGTTGACATCTATAGTTATATTTTCATATACAATAATAAATAAAACTTTCAGCACATACACAATGTTGACATCTTTAGTTATATTTTGATAATAAATCATTAATGAATCTTTCAGCACATACACAATGTTGACATCTATAGTTACATTTTGATAAACAATCATAAATGAATCTTTCAGCACATACACAATGTTGACATCTATAGTTATATTTTGATAAACAATCGTAACTAAATCTTTCAGCACATACACAATGTTGACATCTATAGGTATATTTTGATAAAAAATCATAAATTAATATTTCAGCACATACACAATGTTGACATCTATAGTTATATTTTCATATACAATAATAAATAAAACTTTCAGCACATACACAATGTTGACATCTTTAGTTATATTTTGATAATAAATCATTAATGAATCTTTCAGCACATACACAATATTGACATCTATAGTTACATTTTGATAAACAATCATAAATGAATCTTTCAGCACATACACAATGTTGACATCTATAGGTATATTTTGATAAAAAACCATAAGTTAATCTTTCAGCACGTACACAATGTTGACAACTATAGTTGTATTTTGATAAAGACAGCAATCATAAATGAATATTTCAGCACATACACAATGTTGACATCTATAGGTATATTTTGATAAACAATCGTAACTAAATCTTTCAGCACATACACAATGTTGACATCTATAGGTATATTTTGATAAACAATCGTAACTAAATCTTTCAGCACATACACAATGTTGACATCTATAGGTATATTTTGATAAACAATCGTAACTAAATCTTTCAGCACATACACAATGTTGACATCTATAGGTATATTTTGATAAAAAATCATAAATTAATATTTCAGCACATACACAATGTTGACATCTATAGTTATATTTTCATATACAATAATAAATAAAACTTTCAGCACATACACAATGTTGACATCTTTAGTTATATTTTGATAATAAATCATTAATGAATCTTTCAGCACATACACAATGTTGACATCTATAGTTACATTTTGATAAACAATCATAAATGAATCTTTCAGCACATACACAATGTTGACAACTATAGGTATATTTTGATACAAAAATTCATAAATTAATCTTTCAGCACGTACACAATGTTGACAACTATAGTTGTATTATGATAAAGACAGCAATCATAAATTAATCTTTCAGCACATACACAATGTTGACATCAATAGTTATATTTTGATGAACAATCATGAATTAATCTTTCCGCACATACACAATGTTGACATCTATAGTTATATTTTGATAATAAATCATTAATGAATCTTTCAGCACATACACAATATTGACATCTATAGTTACATTTTGATAAACAATCATAAATGAATCTTTCAGCACATACACAATGTTGACATCTATAGGTATATTTTGATAAAAAATCAGAAATTAATATTTCAGCACATACACAATGTTGACATCTATAGTTATATTTTGATAAACAATCATAAATTAATCTTTCAGCACATACACAATGTTGACATCTATAGTTATATTTTGATAAACAATCATAACTAAATCTTTCAGCACATACGCAATGTTGACATCTATAGGTATATTTTTATAAAAAAATCATAAATAAAAGTTTCAGCACATACACAATGTTGACATCTATAGTTATATTTTGATAAACAATCATTAATTAATATTTCAGCACATACACAATGTTGACATCTATAGTTATATTTTGATAAACGACCATACATTAATCTTTCAGCACATACACAATGTTGACATCTATAGTTATATTTTGATAAACAATCGTAACTAAATCTTTCAGCACATACACAATGTTGACATCTATAGTTATATTTTGATAAACAATCATGAATGAATTTTTCAGCACATACACAATGTTGACAACTATAGATATATTTGATACAAAAAATCATAAATTAATCTTTCAGCACGTACACAATGTTGGCAACTATAGTTGTATTATGATAAAGACAGCAATCATAAATTAATTTTTCAGCACATACACAATGTTGACATCTATAGTTATATTTGGATAAACAATCATAACTAAATCTTTCAGCACATACACAATGTTGACATCTACAGTTATATTTTGATAAACAATCATAAATAAAAGTTTCAGCACATACACAATGTTGAAATCTATAGTTATATTTTGATAAACAATCATGAATGAATATTTCAGCACATACACAATGTTGACATATATAGTTATATTTTGATAAACGACCATACATTAATCTTTCAGCACATACACAATGTTGACATCTATAGTTATATTTTGATAAACAATCGTAACTAAATCTTTCAGCACATACACAATGTTGACAACTATAGATATATTTTGATACAAAAAATCATAAATCAATCTTTCAGCACGTACACAATGTTGGCAACTATAGTTGTATTATGATAAAGACAGCAATCATAAATTAATTTTTCAGCACATACACAATGTTGACATCTATAGTTATATTTGGATAAACAATCATAACTAAATCTTTCAGCACATACACAATGTTGACATCTACAGTTATATTTTGATAAACAATCATAAATAAAAGTTTCAGCACATACACAATGTTGAAATCTATAGTTATATTTTGATAAACAATCATGAATGAATATTTCAGCACATACACAATGTTGACATATATAGTTATATTTTGATAAACAATCATAACTAAATCTTTCAGCACATACACATTGTGGACATCTACATTTATATTTTGATAAACAATCATAAATACAAGTTTCAGCACATACACAATGTTGACATCTATAGTTATATTTTGATAAACAATAATAAATAAATATTTCAGCACATACAGAATGTTGACATCTATAGGTATATTTTCATAAACAATATTTAACGAATCTTTCAGCACATACACAATGTTGACATCTACAGTTACACGGGGAAAAACACGCTACTCCTAAAAGGCGCATACAACAACAACAAACATGGCGGTAGACGGCAAATTAATTCATAAAATGCAACCTTACCCGGGCAAAAAAGATGCACATTTATCCGGGAGAGTCTTGATACCAAAGTCCTTGACCCACACGCACACAAACAAGTTGTACACCTCCATGCTTTTTTCCAAGTTTCCATCAGTTTTGTCATGTCTGGAGCACCACAGTTCAATATGTCTGGCAACGCCACCTACGTATAATCCTTGATATCGCTCGACAAATCCTTTTCTGATCTAATACGTCGCATAGTACAACGATCTGCTATTTGCGGGAAGATTTCAGCCTCTTTTGTGCCGCTTTGCTCGTCTTGACCGAGTCATGTGACCCAATCCAAGCAATATCCCGCCCAAGTGTCTCTTCCTTCTATGACTGGGCTCCGTTCGCCCTCCCTTCAGGGGTGTTACTTGTGTGTTTACAGCTGCCACTTCAGGACAAATAACCTTCTAATGGCGGCGTTAAAGTAAATGCAGCATTGCGAGACGGGCTTGACCATCGGATTTATGATGGCAAAGTGTGTGTGTGTGTGTGTGTGTGTGTGTGTGTGTGTGTGCATCGACTTTGTCAACAAAAAAACCCCCCAAAATGCAGTGCTGGTTTGTCTCTATCTGCTGACCAGATCGTGAGCTAATCAAAGTCATCCGCATTTAATGAAACCTATTAATCCTCCCTCCACTTTCATTTTCTGGCCAGACAATCAGTTTTGCGAGACGCCGGCGAAAACAAATCAAAAGGAAGTTCTCCGGGATAATTGCCGCGCGGGCGGGCGGTCTCTTAGCGGCCATCATCGGTTTCGCGGACGACGGCGGGAGCTACTTAGCGCCATCTCCGAGATCTTAACGGCGCGCACTTCCTGCAAACGGAGGAGATATTAACCGGGGATATTGACGTCGATTGTTGTAAAGCTCCTTGTATCAATATATCATTGGCGTTACGAGGGCCCGGTCTTGCTGCAACACCACGCTATTGTTCTCAATAGAGATGTCCGATAATGGCTTTTTTGCCCATGCCCGATATTCCGATATTGTCCAACTCTTGATTACCGATTCCGATATCAACCGATACAGATGTATACAGTCGTGGAATTAGCACATTATTATGCCTAATTTTGTTGTGATGCCCCGCTGGATGCATTAAACCAGGGGTGTCCAAACTTTTTCCACTGAGGGCCGCATTCTGAAAAATCAAAGCAAGCGGGGGCCTTTTTTTTTTTTTTTTTAAATTGTATTTTATTTTTTTTATTTATTTTAAAAACCAATACAATATATGTATAATAAATATACATTTAGGCCTCCACTCAGGGACCCAAAAGGGTTTTGGTCAAAAAAATATTAAAAATTTGTCATTAGACTTAGACTTCCTTTTATTTTTATTTATTTTTTTATTTTTTTATTTTTTTTTATTTTTTTTTTATTTTTATTTTTTATGTCCTGCCCAGCTTCTCAGGCAAATCATATAGTTGATGTAGATGCCCATATCGGCTGTTCAGATTTACTTTGCAAAAGAGAAGTGTAGGATACTTCTCTTGTTGCCTTATTCGTATTTTGACTTTATTAAATGTATTTATATTATCATTTGGTGCAGCCGGGCCGGACTTAGACTTCCTTTTTATTGTCATTCAAATTTGAACTTTACAGCACAGAAAAGAACGAAATTTCGTTACATAAACTCATGGTAGTGCAGGATAAAAAAGCAATAAGGTGCATGTATAAATAAATAAATATGTATAAATACATATATATAAACTAAATATATATATATAAATATATATAAATAAATAAATAAATAGATTACCGTACAGATAAAAATATTGCACTTTTCCACATGCGTCCACATTTATGGATGTATGTTATATTGTCTTTTTTATTCCAGCATTATTCAGTATTATCATTTTTATTATTATTCAAGTTTTAAATCTCTAGATCAGGGGTCACCAACCTTTTTGAACCAAGAGCTACTTCTTGGGTATTGATTAATGCGAAGGGCTACCAGTTTGATACACACTTAAATAAATTGCCAGAAATAGCCAATTTGCTCAATTTACCTTTAACTCTATGTTATTATTAATAATTAATGATACTTACACTTAATTGAACGGTTTAAAAGAGGAGAAAACACGAAAAAAATGACAATTAAATTTTGAAGCATAGTTTATCTTCAATTTCGACTCTTTAAAATTCAAAATTCAACCGAAAAAAAGAAGAGAAAAACTAGCTAATTCGAATGTTTTTGAAAAAATTTAAAAAATAATTTATGGAACATCATCAGTCATTTTTCCTGATTAAGATTAATTTTAGAATTTTGATGACATGTTTTAAATAGGTTAAAATCCAATCTACACTTTGTTAGAATATATAACAAATTGGACCAAGCTATATTTCTAACAAAGACAAATCATTATTTCTTCTAGATTTTCCAGGACAAAAATTTTAAAATAAATTTAAAAGACTTTGAAATAAGATTTACATTTGATTCTACAGATTTTCTAGATTTGCCAGAATACATTTTTTGAATTTTAATCATAATAAGTTTGAAGAAATATTTCACAAATATTCTTCGTCGAAAAAACAGAAGCTAAAATGAAGAATTAAATTAAAATTTATTTATTATTCTTTACAATAAAAAAAAAATAATTACTTGAACATTGATTTAAATTGTCAGGAAAGAAGAGGAAGGAATTTAAAGGTAAAAAGGTATATGTGTTTAAAAATCCTAAAATCATTTTTAAGGTTGTATTTTTTCTCTAAAATTGTCTTTCTGAAAGTTATAAGGAGCAAAGTAAAAAAATTGTGAAGACCAAGTCTTTAAAATATTTTCTTGGATTTTCAAATTCTATTTGAGTTTTGTCTCTCTTAGAATTAAAATGTCGGGCAAAGCGAGACCAGTTTGCTAGTAAATAAATACAATTTAAAAAATAGAGGCAGCTCACTGGTAAGTGCTGCTATTTGAGTTATTTTTAGAGCAGGCCAGCGGGCTACTCATCTGGTCCTTACGGGCTACCTGGTGCCCACGGGCACCACGTTGGTGACCCCTGCTCTAGATCAACATTAGGGTCTATTTGTCAATATAAAACTTTTAAAGATTTAAGTTGTATTCTCTTGTTGTCAAAGAAAACCCTGTTTTTTATGGAAAAAATACAAAATATGCAATATTTTCACACGATAAAATTTTTAAGTGGAATATTTGAGATTATATAATAATTGGAGCCTTAAAAAGGTAAATAACTCATAACAACATTGATTTTAATTCATTATTATTTTTTGAGCAATGACACTTAAACACAAATCACACTAAAATTATTGGGGATCCAAATAATTATAGTGTTTTCCGGTGGGACCGGAAAACGTTGGGTTTTTTTTGCAAATATTAGCTCATTTGGAATTTGATGCCTGCAACATGTTTCAGAAAAGCTGGCACAGGTGGCAAAAAAGACTGAGAAAGTTGAGGAATGCACATCAAATACTAATTTCGAACATCCCACAGGTGAACAGGCTAATTGGGAACGGGTGGGTGCCATGATTGGGTATTGAGCTTCCATGAAATGCTCAGTCATCCACAAACAAGGACGGGGCGAGGGTCACCACTTTGTCAACAAAATGCGTGAGCAAATTGTTTAAGAAACAACATTTCTCAACCAGCTGTTGCAAGGAATTTAGGGATTTCACCATCTACGCTCCGTAATATCATCAAAAGGTTCAGAGATTCTGGAGAAATCACCGCACGTAAGCGGCAAGGCCGAAAACCGACATTGGTTCGATCCCTCGGGCGGCACCGCATCAAAAAGCGACGTCGGTGTGTAAAGGACATCACCACACGGGCTCAGGAACACTTCAGAAACCCACCGTCAGTAACTACAGTCGGTCGCGACATCTGCGAGTGCAAGTTAAAACTCTCCTATGCAGAGCGAACGCCGTTTATCAACAACACCCAGAAACGCCGGGTGCGAGCTCATGTAAAAGATGGACCGATGCAAAGTGGAAAAGTGTTATCTGGTCTGACGAGTCCACATTTCGAATTGTTTTCGGAATCTGTGGACGTCGTGTCCTCCGGACCAAAGAGGAGTAGAACCATCTGGACTGTTCTAGGCGCAACGTTGAAAAGCCAGCATGTGTGATCGTATGGGGGTGTATTAGTGCCCAAGACATGGGTAACTTACACATCTGTGTAAGGTACATACAGCTTTTGCCATCCAAGCAACGGTTTTTTTTTCATGGACGCCCCTGCTTATTGGGGTTTGTAGAATAGTTTTCTTTGTAAATGGCAAAAATACTAATATTATTTTTCGACCTCATTGACTTGTGTTCCTAATGTTGTGTCCAGTGAGCTCATATTTATGCTGTTTTGTGTGTGTTTTGCGAGCCAACTTTATCTTTAAAGTGTTTGCCTTCTTAATGGCTCGGGTCTAAATGAGTTATTTTACTACGGCGGCGCTAAAACAAACTTGATTACCGAGCGCGGGCGAGAGAGAGAGATAGTGAGTTAATTCCGGGTGCGTGAATAAACAAGCCGCTGATTTCAACCCTCCACCGACTGACTGACTGACGTGAAGGTAAATAGAAATTGCCACGCCGCACTCCAGCGTTAGATGGGCGCCGCCTAAATATTTGATCAATTCCCCCGAGTGAGCGCGGAGTGAGGAGAGATGCAAACATGAAATCAGCGCGCTGACACTGTTCACCCCCCCGACTCTGCAGTCAAAGATCGTCGTGCAGAAGGAGTGCCGCTCGGATTTATTCCTTGCATGTTCATACACAATAATCGTGTTTTTCTTTGAGGACAGGAGATGGTAATGAAAATAATGCATACATGAAACAGTGAAAATAATGCATACATGAAACTGTGAATGCACACATGAAACAGTGAAAATAATGCACACATGAAACAGTGGAAATAATGCACACATGAAACAGTGAAAATAATGCATACATGAAACAGTAAAAAAATACATACATGAAGCAGTGAAAATAATGCATACATGAAATAGTGAATGCATACATGAAACAGTGAAAATAATGCATACATGAAACAGTGAATGCATACATAAAACAGTGAAAATAATGCACACATTAAACAGTGAAAATAATGCATACATGAAACAGTGAATGCATACATGAAGCAGTGAAAATAATGCACACATGAAACAGTGAAAATAATGCACGCATTAAACAGTGAAAATAATGCATACATAAAACAGTGAAAATAATGCATACATGAAACAGTGAAAATGATGCACACATTAAACAGTGAAAATAATGCATACATGAAACAGTGAAAATAATGCACACATGAAACAGTGGAAATAATGCACACATTAAACAGTGAAAATAATGCATACAGGAAACAGTGAAAATAATGCATACATGAAACAGTGAAAATAATGCATACATGAAACAGTGAAAATAATGCATACATGAAACGGTGAAAATAATGCATACATGAAACAGTGAAAATAATGCATACATGAAACAGTGAAAATAATCCATACATGAAACAGTGAATGCATACATAAAACAGTGAAAATAATGCATACATGAAACAGTGAATGCATACATGAAACAGTGAAAACAATGCACACATGAAACAGTGAAAATAATGCACACATGAAACAGTGAAAATAATGCATACATGAAACAGTGAAAATAATGCATACAGGAAACAGTGAAAATAATGCATACAGGAAACAGTGAAAATAATGCATACATAAAACTGTGAAAATAACTGGAAAATAATGCATACATGAAACAGTGAAAATAATGCATACATGAAACAGTGAAAATAATGCACACATGAAACGGTGAAAATAATGCACACATGAAACAGTGAAAATAATGCATACATGAAACAGTGAAAATAATGCATATATGAAACAGTGAAAATAATGCATACATGACACAGTGAAAATAATGCATACATGAAAAATAATGCATACATGAAACAGTGAAAATAATGCATACATGAAACGGTGAAAATAATGCACACATGAAACAGTGAAAATAATGCATACATGAAACAGTTAAAATAATGCATACATGAAACAGTGAAAATAATGCATACATGAAACAGTGAAAATAATGCATACATGAAACAGTGAAAATAACGCACACATGAAACAGTGAAAATAATGCACGCATTAAACAGTGAAAATAATGCATACATGAAACAGTGAAAATAATGCATACATGAAACAGTGAAAATAATGCACACATTAAACAGTGAAAATAATGCACTGCATGAAACAGTGAAAATAATGCATACATGAAAAACAATGCATACATGAAACAGAGAAAATAATGCATACATGAAATAGTGAAAATAATACACACATGAAACACTGAAAATAATGCATACATGAAACAGTGAAAATAATACACACATGAAACTGTGAAAATAATGCATACATGAACCAGTGAAAATAATGCATACATGAAACAGTGAAAATAATGCACACATGAAACAGTGAAAATAATCCATGCATGAAACAGTGAATGCATACATAAAACAGTGAAAATAATGCATACATGAAACAGTGAATGCATACATGAAACAGTGAAAATAATGCACACATGAAACAGTGAAAATAATGCACACATTAAACAGTGAAAATAATGCATACATGAAACAGTGAAAATAATGCATACAGGAAACAGTGAAAATAATGCATACATAAAACTGTGAAAATAACTGGAAAATAATGCATACATGAAACAGTGAAAATAATGCATACATGAAACAGTGAAAATAATGCACACATGAAACGGTGAAAATAATGCACACATGAAACAGTGAAAATAATGCATACATGAAACAGTGAAAATAATGCATTTATGAAACAGTGAAAATAATGCATACATGAAACAGTGAAAATAATGCATACATGAAAAATAATGCATACATGAAACAGTGAAAATAATGCATACATGAAACGGTGAAAATAATGCACACATGAAACAGTGAAAATAATGCATACATGAAACAGTGAAAATAATGCATACATGAAACAGTGAAAATAATGCATACATGAAACAGTGAAAATAATGCATACATGAAACAGTGAATGTATACATGAAACAGTGAAAATAATGCACACATGAAACAGTGGAAATAATGCACACATTAAACAGTGAAAACAATGCACACATTAAACAGTGAAAATAATGCATACATGAAACAGTGAAAATAATGCATATATGAAACAGTGAAAATAATGCATACATGAAACAGTGAAAATAATGCATACATGAAACAGTGAAAATAATGCATACATGAAACAGTGAAAATAATGCACACATGAAACAGTGAAAATAATGCATACATGAAACAGTGGAAATAATGCCTCCAATTTTTAAATGTTTTTTTTTTTTTTTTAATGAAAACAATACACAACAATACCATAATAATGCAATACAATTTCAAAACAAAACCCGAACCAGCAACATTCTAAACAGCAACAATCTAAAAGTAGTGAGACAAAAATGAATATTAACAACAGTATCAATATTAGTAACAATTTCAACATTGCAGTGATTAAAAATCCCTCATTGATATTATCATTACAAACATTAATTTAAAAAAATAATACAAAAAATGAACAATAGTGTCACAGTGGCTTACACTTGCATCGCATCTCATAAAGTAAATGTCTAATGATAATGTCAATGAGGGATTTTTAATCACTGCTATGTTGAAATTGTAACTAATATTGATACTGTTGTTGATAATATTCATTTTTGTTTCACTACTTTTGGTTTGTTCTGTGTCGTGTTTGTGTCTCCTCTCAATTGCTCTGTTTATTGCACTTCTGAGTGTTGCTGGGTCGGGTTTGCTTTTGGAATTGGATTGCATTGTTATGGTATTGCTGTGTATTGTTTTGTTGGATTGATTAATTTAAAAAAATACAAAATAACCAGCAGCAAGGGTGAAGTGTCTTGCCCAAGGACACAACGGACGTAACTAGGATGGTAGAAGGTGGGGATTGAACCCCAGTAACCAGCAACCCTCTGATTGCTGGCACGGCCACTCTACCAACTTCGCCACGCCGTATATGCATACATAAAACAGTGAAAATAATGCATACATGAAACAGTGAATGCATACATAAAACAGTGAAAAAAATGCACACATGAAACAGTGAAAATAATGCACACATGAAACAGTGAAAATAATGCATACATTAAACAGTGAAAAAAATGCATACATGAAACATTGAAAATAATGCACACATGAAACAGTGAAAATAATGCACACATGAAACAGTGAAAATAATGCATACATGAAACATTGAAAATAATGCATACATGAAACAGTGAAAATAATGCATACATGAAACAGTGAAAATAATGCATACATGAAACGGTGAAAATAATGCATACAGGAAACAGTGAAAATAATGCATACATGAAACAGTGAATGCATACATAAAACAGTGAAAAAAATGCACACATGAAACAGTGAAAATAATGCACACATGAAACAGTGAAAATAATGCATACATTAAACAGTGAAAAAAATGCATACATGAAACATTGAAAATAATGCACACATGAAACAGTGAAAATAATGCACACATGAAACAGTGAAAATAATGCATACATGAAACATTGAAAATAATGCATACATGAAACAGTGAAAATAATGCATACATGAAACAGTGAAAATAATGCATACATGAAACGGTGAAAATAATGCATACAGGAAACAGTGAAAATAATGCATACATGAAACAGTGAATGCATACAGGAAACAGTGAAAATAATGCATACATGAAACAGTGATTGCATACATGAAACAGTGAAAATAATGCACACATTAAACAGTGAAAATAATGCACACATTAAACAGTGAAAATAATGCATACATGAAACAGTGAAAATAATGCATACATAAAACTGTGAAAATAATGCACACATGAAACAGTGAAAATAAAGCATACATGAAAAATAATGCATACATGAAACAGTGAAAATAATGCATACATGAAACGGTGAAAATAATGCATACAGGAAACAGTGAAAATAATGCATACATAAAACTGTGAAAATAACTGGAAAATAATGCATACATGAAACAGTGAAATTAATGCATACATGAAACGGTGAAAATAATGCATTCATGAAACAGTGAAAATAATACATACATGAAACAGTGAAAATAATGCATACATAAAACTGTGAAAATAACTGGAAAATAATGCATACATGAAACAGTGAAATTAATGCATACATGAAACGGTGAAAATAATGCATTCATGAAACAGTGAAAATAATACATACATGAAACAGTGAAAATAATGCATACATGAAACAGTGAAAATAATGCATACATGAAACAGTGAATGCATACATGAAACAGTGAAAATAATGCATACATGAAACAGTGAAAATAATGCATACATGAAACAGTGAAAATAATGCACACATAAAACAGTGAAAATAGTCCATACATGAAACAGTGAATGCATACATAAAACAGTGAACATAATGCATACATGACACAGTGAAAATAATGCATACATGAAACAGTGAAAATAATGCACACATAAAACAGTGAAAATAGTCCATACATGACACAGTGAATGCATACATGAAACAGTGAAAATAATGCATACATGAAACAGTGAAAAATAATGCATACATTAAACAGTGAAAATAATGCCTCCAAATATATATATATATATATATATATATATATATATATATATATATATATATATATATATATATATATATATATATATATATATATATATATATATATATATATATATATATATATATATATATATATATATATATATATATATATATATATATATATATATATATATATATATATATATATATATATATATATATATATATGTCCTGTGCTGGTGTCAGTGTTTATACACTTCCACTCTTACACACACACACACACACACACACACACACACACACACACACACACACACACACACACACACACACACACACACACACACACACACACACACACACACACACACACACACACACACACACACACACACACACACACACACACCATAAACACATTTCAGCACAATTAGCTGAGTGTAGGATATAATTTACGTGGCCATTTGCCACTTGATGACACGCACTCACCGGCCTTTTAATTTGCTCATTTAGTTTGAGTGCAGTTTAGCCCCAAATATGTGGCATGAATGAAGAAGTATAATAATATGCAGTTCTGCTCCTATATTATAAAACATACATTATAATAATGAGCAATTATTTAGAATCACATTAGTGCTCATTACATTTGATTAAAGGAACAACTCTCATAAAATACTTACAAAATTACTGTGAGAAATATTTGTGTCTGGAGGATCTTTGACGAGCATTTTTGCAGACGGTCCTCAAAAACTGCCCAGCGCTCCTGTCATATAGAGGATCTTGGATTAGGTCGTTCAGTACGTCGTCAAAAAAGAAAACCTTTGACTGGTATTTTTTATGTAGATATTTAATAAAAAACAAAAAAAAATAAAAGAGAGGTCATGTAATATAGAGGATCTTTGACTGGTATTTTTGTTGTAGATATTTAAAACAAACAAACAAAAATATATTGAGAGGTCTTGTCACATATAAAATCTTTGACTGGTATTTTTGATGTAGTTGTTAAAAAAAAAGAAAAAAAATATATAGACAGGTCTTGTCTTATAGAATATCTTTGACTGGTATTTTTGATGTAAATATTTTTGTTGTATAAAATATCTTTGACTAGTTATTTACAGTAGGTCCTTAAAAACAGCAGATTGTTAGTATTTCTGGTGTAGGTCCCTAAAACAGGAAAGTGGTCCTGTCAAATAAAGCACCTTTGACCAGCATTTTTGCAGTAGGTCCTAAAAAAAACAGCAGTGCACTCCTGTCATAGAGAGGATCTTTGATTCGTGTTTTTGCAGTTGGTCCTAAAGAAAAACAGCAGAGCACTCCTGTCATTTAAATCTTTGACAGATGTTTTTTTTCCGTAGGTCCTTAATAGCAACAAAGTGGTCCTGTTGTATAGATGATCTTTGATTAGTTACTTCCAGTGGGTCTTTAAAAACAGCAGCATTTTTGTTTAAGTCCCTAAAAACAGCAAAACGGTCCTGTCATGTAAAGCATCTTTGACGAGCCTTCAAAAACCGCAGCGCACTCCTGTAATATAGAAGATCTTTGACTTGTTATTTGCAGCGAATGCTTAAAAACAGCACAGCATTCGCTGACTGGTATTTTTGAAGTAGATATTTTTTATAAACGGTAGCGAGGTTCTGTCATATGGAAGATCTTTGATTAGTTATTTACTGTGGGTCCTTAAAAACAGCAGTGTCAGCATTTTTGTTGTGGGTCCCTAAAAACGGCAAAGCGGTCCTGTCATATAGTAGATCTTTGCAAAGGGTTTTTGCAGTGGGTTCTTAAAAACAGCACAGATTCGTGTAATATAGAAGATCTTTGACTGGTATTTTTGATGTAAATATTTCAACAAACTGTAGCGAGGTTCTGTCATATGGAGGATCTTTGACTAGTTATTTGAAGTGAGTCCTTAAAAACAGCACAGCATTCGTGTGATACAGAATATCTTTGACTGATATTTTTTATGTAGATATTTTTATGAACGGTAGCGAGGTTCTGTCATATGGAGGATCTTTGACTAGTTATTTACAGCAAGTTCTTAAAAACAGCAAAGCATTCGTGTAATATAGAAGATCTTTGACTGGTATTTTTGATGTAATTATTTTTATAAACGGTAGCGAGGTTCTGTCATATGGAGGATCTTTGATTAGTTATTTACAGTGAGTCCTTAAGAACAGCACAGCATTTGTGTAGTATAGAAGATCTTTGACTGGTATTTTTGATGTAGGTATTTTTATGAACGGTAGGGAGGTTCTGTCAAATGGAGGACCTTTGATTACTTATTTACAGTGGGTCCTTAAAAACAGCAAAGTGTTAGCATTTTTGTCGTTGGTCCTTAAAAACGGCAAAGCGGTCCTGTCATATAGAAGATCTTTGCAAAGGGTTTTTGCAGTGGGTCCTTAAAAACAGCACAGCATTTGTGTAATATAGAAGATCTTTGACGTTTTTTTTTTATGTAGATAATTTTATGAACGGTAGCGAGGTTCTGTCATATGGAGGATCTTTGACTAGTTATTTGCAGTGAGTTCTTAAAAACAGCAAAGCATTCATGTAATATAGAAGATCTTTGACTGGTATTTTTGATGTAGATAATTTTATGAACGGTAGCGAGGTTCTGTCATATGGAGGATCTTTGACTAGTTATTTGAAGTGAGTCCTTAAAAACAGCAAAGCATTCGTGCAATATAGAACATCTTTGACTGGTATTTTTTATGTAGATAATTTTATGAACGGTAGTGAGGTTCTGTCATATGGAGGATCTTTGACTAGTTATTTGCAGTGAGTTCTTAAAAACAGCAAAGCATTAGTGTAATATAGAAGATCTCTGACTGGTATTTTTGACGTAAATATTTTTTATAAACGGTAGCAAGGTTCTGTCATATGGAGGATCTTTGACTAGTTATTTGAAGTGAGTCCTTAAAAACAGCAGAGCATTCGTGCAATATAGAATATCTTTGATTGGTATTTTTGATGTAGATAATTTTATGAACGGTAGCGAGGTTCTGTCATATGGAGGATCTTTGACTAGTTATTTGAAGTGAGTCCTTAAAAACAGCACAGCATTCGTGCAATATAGAGCATCTATGGCTGGTATTTTTGATGTAGATAATTTAATGAACGGTAGTGAGGTTCTGTCATATGGAGGATCTTTGACTAGTTATTTGAAGTGAGTCCTTAAAAACAGCACAGCATTCGTGTAATATAGAAGATCTCTGACTGGTATTTTTTACGTAAATATTTTTTTATAAACGGTAGCGAGGTTCTGTCATATGGAGGATCTTTGACTAGTTATTTGAAGTGAGTCCTTAAAAACAGCAGAGCATTCGTGCAATATAGAATATCTTTGACTGGTATTTTTTATGTAGATAATTTTATGAACGGTAGCGAGGTTCTGTCATATGGAGGATCTTTGACTAGTTATTTGAAGTGAGTCCTTAAAAACAGCACAGCATTCGTGCAATATAGAGCATCTATGGCTGGTATTTTTGATGTGGATAATTTAATGAACGGTAGTGAGGTTCTGTCATATGGAGGATCTTTGACTAGTTATTTGAAGTGAGTCCTTAAAAACAGCACAGCATTCGTGTAATATAGAAGATCTCTGACTGGTATTTTTTACGTAAATATTTTTTTATAAACGGTAGCGAGGTTCTGTCATATGGAGGATCTTTGACTAGTTATTTGAAGTGAGTCCTTAAAAACAGCAAAGCATTCGTGCAATATAGAACATCTTGGACTGGTATTTTTGATATAGATAATTTAATGAACGGTAGTGAGGTTCTGTCATATGGAGGATCTTTGACTAGTTATTTGAAGTGAGTCCTTAAAAACAGCACAGCATTCGTGTGATACAGAATATCTTTGACTGATATTTTTTATGTAGATATTTTTATGAACGGTAGCGAGGTTCTGTCATAAGGAGGATCTTTGACTAGTTATTTACAGCAAGTTCTTAAAAACAGCAAAGCATTCGTGTAATATAGAAGATCTTTGACTGGTATTTTTGATGTAAATATTTGTATAAACGGTAGCGAGGTTCTGTCATATGGAGGATCTTTGATTAGTTATTTACAGTGAGTCCTTAAGAACAGCACAGCATTCGTGTAGTATAGAAGATCTTTGACTGGTATTTTTGATGTAGGTATTTTTATGAACGGTAGGGAGGTTCTGTCAAATGGAGGACCTTTGATTACTTATTTACAGTGGGTCCTTAAAAACAGCAAAGTGTTAGCATTTTTGTCGTCGGTCCTTAAAAACGGCAAAGCGGTCCTGTCATATAGAAGATCTTTGCAAAGGGTTTTTGCAGTGGGTCCTTAAAAACAGCACAGCATGTGTGTAATATAGAAGATCTTTGACGTTTTTTTTATGTAGATAATTTTATGAACGGTAGTGAGGTTCTGTCATATGGAGGATCTTTGACTAGTTATTTGCAGTGAGTTCTTGAAAACAGCAAAGCATTCGTGTAATATAGAAGATCTTTGACTGTTTTTTTTATGTAGATAATTTTATGAACGGTAGCAAGGTTCTGTCATATGGAGGATCTTTGACTAGTTATTTGCAGTGAGTTCTTAAAAACAGCAAAGCATTCGTGTAATATAGAAGATCTTTGACTGGTATTTTTGATGTAGATAATTTTATGAACGGTAGTGAGGTTCTGTCATATGGAGGATCTTTGACTAGTTATTTGCATTGAGTTCTTAAAAACAGCAAAGCATTCGTGTAATATAGAAGATCTTTGACTGGTATTTTTGATGTAAATATTTTTTATAAACGATAGCAAGGTTCTGTCATATGGAGGATCTTTGACTAGTTATTTGAAGTGAGTCTTTAAAAACAGCAAAGCATTTGTGTAATATAGAAGATCTTTGACTGGTATTTTTTATGTAGATTTTTTTATGAACGGTAGCGAGGTTCTGTCATATGGAGGATCTTTGACTAGTTATTTGAAGTGAGTCCTTAAAAACAGCACAGCATTCGTGCAATATAGAACATCTTTGACTGGTATTTTTGATGTAGATAATTTAATGAACGGTAGTGAGGTTCTGTCATATGGAGGATCTTTGACTAGTTATTTGCAGTGAGTTCTTAAAAACAGCAAAGCATTCGTGTAATATAGAAGATCTTTGACTGGTATTTTTGATGTAAATATTTTTTTATAAACGGTAGCGAGGTTCTGTCATATGGAGGATCTTTGACTAGTTATTTGAAGTGAGTCCTTAAAAACAGCACAGCATTCGTGCAATATAGAATATCTTTGACTGGTATTTTTGATGTAGATAATTTGAGGTTCTGTCATATGGAGGATCTTTGACTAGTTATTTGCAGTGAGTTCTTAAAAACAGCAAAGCATTCGTGTAATATAGAAGATCTTTGACTGGTATTTTTGATGTAAATATTTTTTATAAACGATAGCAAGGTTCTGTCATATGGAGGATCTTTGACTAGTTATTTGAAGTGAGTCTTTAAAAACAGCAAAGCATTTGTGTAATATAGAAGATCTTTGACTGGTATTTTTTATGTAGATTTTTTTATGAACGGTAGCGAGGTTCTGTCATATGGAGGATCTTTGACTAGTTATTTGAAGTGAGTCCTTAAAAACAGCACAGCATTCGTGCAATATAGAACATCTTTGACTGGTATTTTTGATGTAGATAATTTAATGAACGGTAGTGAGGTTCTGTCATATGGAGGATCTTTGACTAGTTATTTGCAGTGAGTTCTTAAAAACAGCAAAGCATTCGTGTAATATAGAAGATCTTTGACTGGTATTTTTGATGTAAATATTTTTTTATAAACGGTAGCGAGGTTCTGTCATATGGAGGATCTTTGACTAGTTATTTGAAGTGAGTCCTTAAAAACAGCACAGCATTCGTGCAATATAGAATATCTTTGACTGGTATTTTTGATGTAGATAATTTGAGGTTCTGTCATATGGAGGATCTTTGACTAGTTATTTGCAGTGAGTTCTTAAAAACAGCAAAGCATTCGTGTAATGTAGAAGATCTTTGACTGGTATTTTTGATGTAAATATTTTCATAAACGGTAGTGAGGTTCTGTCATATGGAGGATCTTTGACTAGTTATTTGCAGTGAGTTCTTAAAAACAGCAAAGCATTCGTGTAATATAGAAGATCTCTGACTGGTATTTTTGACGTAAATATTTTTTTATAAACGGTAGCGAGGTTCTGTCAAATGGAGGATCTTTGACTAGTTATTTGCAGTGAGTCCTAAAAAACAGCAAAGCATTTGTGTAATATAGAACATCTTTGACTGGTATTTTTGATGTAGATAATTTTATGAACGGTAGTGAGGTTCTGTCATATGGAGGATCTTTGACTAGTTATTTGCAGTGAGTCCTTAAAAACAGCACAGCATTTGTGTAGTATAGAAGATCTTTGACTGGTATTTTTGATGTAGATAATTTGAGGTTCTGTCATATGGAGGATCTTTGACTAGTTATTCGAAGTGAGTCTTTAAAAACAGCACAGCATTTGTGTAATATGGAAGATCTTTGACTGGTATTTTTTATGTAGATTTTTTTATGAACGGTAGCGAGGTTCTGTCATATGGAGGATGTTTGACTAGTTATTTGCAGTGAGTTCTTAAAAACAGCAAAGCATTTGTGTAATATAGAAGATCTTTGACTGGTAATTTTGATGTAGATAATTTTATGAACGGTAGCAAGGTTCTGTCATATGCAGGATCTTTGACTAGTTATTTGCAGTGAGTCCTTAAAAACAGCACAGCATTCGTGCAACGTAGAATATCTTTGACTGGTATTTTTGATGTAGATAATTTGAGGTTCTGTCATATGGAGGATCTTTGACTAGGTATTTGCAGTGAGTTCTTAAAAAACAGCAAAGCCTTCGTGTAACATAGAAGATCTTTGACTGGTATTTTTGATGTAAATATTTTTTATAAACGGTAGCGAGGTTCTGTCGTATGGAGGATCTTTGATTAGTTATTTACAGCAGGGTGTTAGGCTTTTTGTGATCGGTTCCTAAAAAGGGCAAAGCGGTCCTGTCATATAGAAGATCTTTGCAAAGGGTTTTAGCAGTGGGTCCTTTAAAAATAGAGGATCACTTCTGTGCTACAAAGGCACTTTTTCAGTAGGTCCTTAATAACAGCAGAATGGTCCTGTCAAATAGAGGATCTTTGATTAGTATATTTGCATATTCCTCAGTCTGTCTTGGTATTAGCAAGGAATATTTCATTTTTGAACCAATTTGTGGTCGGTCTGGCATGTTCCTCCTCCGGCATTCTCCTCACGTCAACAAAGATGCGCTGACAAGGTCTCCGGTTTTTCCCCGACTCTCAGCCGTCACTTTCCCCGCCTGATGCCGACCGCCCGGCCGGCCTCGTTTGCGTCCCTGCCCGTGTCAAATTAAAGGTCAGCGTCTGGATGGCGAGCGGCGTCTTTATTCTAATGGGCCTGAGCGAGAGAGAGCAGAGAGACCCGATAAATCTGGAGGGAGCGACGTCACGAGGGCGTGGGGGGGCGCAGGAAAGGTCAGTCCCTGTTGTGGGGGGAGGGGGGGAGGGGGGGGGGCTCATTAAATCTTCCAGGCTACATTTTCTTATTGCTAAATGTCACTTTCATACTGGGGTCATCTGGCCGGCGAGCCTGAGAGCACCTTTAATTAGAGCGCTGGTGATTCTTGTTTATCTTGTCAGGAGCGATCTGCTTGCCGCTTGGAGCGACGCCTTCTTCCTCTTTTTCAACTTGTCCCTGCCAAAAGGTCTGCAGGTCACTTTTTACCTTCAGTCCAAATATATATATATTTTTTGTTTGTTTTAATGTGTTGTAACACGTGGCTTGGCATCGTTTTGCTGAAATAAGCAGGGGCGTCCATGATAATGTTGCTTGGATGCCCCAAAACCTGTATGTACCTTTCAGCATCAATGGCGCCTTCACAGATGTGTAAGTTACCCATGTCTTGGGCACTAATACACCCCCCATACCATCACACATGCTGGCTTTTTTCAACTTTGCGCCTAGAACAATCCGGATGGTTCTTTTCCTCTTTGGTCCGGAGGACACAACGTCCAGAGTTTCCAAAAACAAATTTGTAATATGGACTCGTCAGACCACAGAACATTTTTCCCATTTGCATAAGTCCTTCTTGGATGAGCTCGGGGCCCAGCGAAGCCGGCATCGTTTCTGGGTGTTGTTGATAAACGGCTTTGGCTTTGCATAACAGAGTTTTAACTTGCACTTACAGATGTAGCGACCAACTGTAGTTACTGACAGTGGTTTTCTGAAGTGTTCCTGAGCCCATGTGGTGATATCCTTTACACACTCTTTTTGATGCATTACCCCCTGAGGCAGTGGTCCCCAACCTTTTTGTACTTGAGGACCGGTCAACGCTTGAAAATTTGTCCCACGGACCGGGGGGGGGGGGGGGGGGGGTAGTATTATTTTTTTTTTTTTTTTTTTTAACCAGACTGGAGGTAGTGTGTACAATTTGTGTGACTAGTGTGTGATTATTGTCGTTTGCAGATTTGATAAATGACGTGTTAGCAGATGTCATCTCATAATTATAATCTTTGAGCATACAAATGTTTTTATTAGAGCTAATTTGTCTTTGTTCGCTTACATCTGCCTGGAAAACATGTGTTTTTTGTTTTTTTTATCAGCTCCAATAGGAACGGGTGTTGTTGACAAATGGAGGTAATTACTGCTTCATAAACGCCCCAAAGATGAACAAAATATAGTTGGTTTATGAGAAAATCATACAATTTTATAAGAAAAAAATTGTAAACTAAAAAAAGTCTGAATTAAAAAGGATATATTTTAATTTTACACTTTGAAAGTCAGGATTTTCTAAAAATACATTTGACAATGTGAAAAAGTTTTATTTTTGCATGAGAAAAAAACTTGAAAATTGTAATATAATTGTTTTATCTTTTACGAAAAAATAAAATAATTTTGAGGAATCCGTACAATTTTATTTAAAAAAAGTCATAATGAACTAAAAAAGTCTGAACTTACAAAAAACTATTGCCATTTTACTCCTTGAAAGGCTGAATATGATTAGAAAACTTTTGTTAAATAATACAAAAAAGTTTTTTATACTTCTACAAAAAAAATAATACTTTTTGCAAGGAAATCATACAATTTATCAATCAACCTATCGATCCCTCAGGGCAGCGGTCCCCAACCACCGGGGATAAAAAAAATAAAAAAAATTTAAAAAATTATATATTTTTTTTTTTTTTTGTGCGGCCGCGGCCCGGTACCAATCGGTCCACGGGCCGGTACCAGGCCGCGGCCGCACAAGAAATTAAAAAAAATAATTAAAAAAAATAAAAAAAATATACATATATATATATTTTTTTAAATGAACATAAAAAGCACAATATATACATTATATATCAATATAGATAAATACAGTCTACAGGGATACAGTCCGTAAGCACACATGATTGTATTTCTTTATGAAAAAAATAAAAATAAAAATAAAAAATCCACCCACCCCCCCGTGGGACAAATTTTCTAGCGTTGACCGGTCCCCAGCTACAAAAAGGTTGGGGACCACTGATATAGAGGACCTCTGAACCGTGTTATTGTAGTAGTATAGTCAGTCCACTGTGTGTTAGTATTCCACTCATGGTTGATTATGGCGTCCACAACAAGGACGCCAAGGTCAGAACCCGTGATGTCATTTATATATCATGCAGCTTTTCACCGTCCAACACGGAGTACGTTGCACACGTTGCCGCCTTCCATTCCCAAAAAGGCCGAGCGTATCCCGATCATCACGCTTGCAGAGCCGCAGCGGACCAATAGGCCAACGTGGGCTTCCGGTAAATGTTTTTGTTTGCGCGGGCGTTATCGAGCGACTTCTGCTCCCGCAAGAAGCGCACAGCAGCTGCTTATCTCCCCTCGTCTTCTCCTTTCCCTCTTTAGCGTCCATCCGGAGGAGTTGTCCTCCCACACGCAGGCTGCGCTCTTTAGCAGGCCAACGCTGCTCACTGCAGCGCCTTCTCTTTTTTTTTTTTTACAAACACTCGCTTTGTACGCTGGCTGACGAGGAGGAGGGGGAGGTGGAGGAGGAAACCGGAAGAAAAAGAAGGGTAGAGCTCTGCAGAGGCTGAACATTCCTATACGGGTTAAAAAATTGCCTTAATCAAGTTTGTTCAAGTGTAGGAAGTCAACGCTCTTTCATAAAATACACTTTTTACTTGCATCTTTTTTAGTGACCTGCATATAAAGGGCGTAAAAAAATATATATTTTGGAATTAATTACGTTTCTTATTTGTAACGATGCTTAATCGAATTAAAAAATAAATGAATAAATAAATGTAAAAAAAATACAAATAAATAAATTTGAAAAAATGAAAAAAAATAAAATAAAAATACTTGCATCTTTTTTAGTGACCTGCATATAAAGGGTGTCAAAAAAAAAATGGTTTTGAATTAATGAAGTTTCTTATTTGTAACGATGCTTAATCAAATTTAAAAATAAATGAATGAATAAATAAATAAAAAATACAAATAAATACATTTGAAAAAATGAAAAATAAAATAAAATATACTTGCATCTTTTTTAGTGATCTGCACATAAAGGGTGTAAAAAAAATTGTTTTGAATAATTACGTTTCTTATTTATAACGATGCTTAATCGAATTAAAACATAAATTAATAAATACATTAAAAAAATACAAATAAATCAGTTTAAAAAAATAACAAATCAAATAAAAATTACTTGCATCTTTTTTAGTGACCTGCATATAAAGGGTGTCAAATTGTTTTGTTTTGAATTAATTACGTTTCTTATTTGTAATGATGCTTAATCGAATTAAAAAATAAATGAATAAATACATTTTAAAAAATACAAATAAATAAATACAAAAAAATAACAAATAAAACAAAAAATACTTGCATCTTTTTTAGTGACCTGCATATAAAGTGTGTAAACATTTTTTTTTTTAATTGATGATGTTTCTTATTTGTAACGACGCTTAATCGAATTAAAAAATAAATAAATAAATAAATTTAAAAAAATACAAATAAATGAATACAAAAAAAAAAACAAAAAAAAAAATATTTACATTTTTTTGTGACCTGCATATATAAATGGTGTCAAAAAATGTTTTTTTTTAATTAATTGCGATTCTTATTTGTAACGATTCTTAATTGAATAAATAAAATAAATCAAAAATAGATTAAAAAAATACAAATACATAAATAAATGAATAAACAATTAAATTATATATATATATATATATATATATATATATATATATATATATATATATATATATATATATATATATTATATATATATATATATATATAATATATATATATATATATAATTTATTTTTTATACATTTTTTAAAAATTAATCCCAAGTTTTACTTGTAACGATTCCTAATCGATTTTAAAAAAACAAAAAAAATCTTAGGTTTTTTTAAATCATTTTTTTAAATTCTCTATCTGTCTTGTCCAGCCATTGAAAAGAATCAAATCAAATCCAATTGTGTGGTGCTCAAAGATTCACAGCCCTAATATCCATCCATTTTCTACCACTTGTCCCTTTCGGGGTCGCGGGGGATCACTGGAGCCTAGCTCAGCCCTAATATATTTTGGTTTATTTCATCAGCAAATGTCAAAGTAGATTTCCGTATGAACCACAAATTCTTACCTGTAATGATTCTTAATTGAGTAATAAACCGCTTGTCCTTAAACACGCTGCAGGACTGCTCGCATCGCACATGATATCGCACACAAGTAAACACACAAGACCATTGAGTGTCTTTATAACCGCGCCTTGAAAGTTCCAGACAAGAAGAGCATACAATATCATCATTGCCAAATTTGAACCAAAAACAATATTTTCAGTTTTACCAATTTTATTTTGTTCCACACAGTCAAACTGGTTTTTAAATGCTTGGATAACTCTGCTCCCCAATTGCTCTGCAAGGCAATTACCAGACTGCAAAGTGGTACCAGATCTACCACCCGAGCAACGTCAAAAGGCAACTGTTGCGTTCCATTCCGTAGGACATCTTTTGCCCGGACTGCCTTTTCAATAAAAGGACCACAACTATGGCACTCTCTACCTGACACTTTCCAAAATACACCTGCACTTGTCACTTTCAAAAAACAAACAAAACTATGGCTAGTTGAGCAACAATCGTGTTCCCATGTTTAGTTTTTACTCATTCTTACTACAAACCCCGTTTCCATGTGAGTTGGAAAATTGTGTTGGACGTTAGTTTCTGGGTGTTGTTGATAAACGGTTCTCGCCTGGCATAGGAGAGTTTTAACTTGCACTTACAGATGTAGCGGCCAACTGTAGTTACTGACAGTGGGTTTCCGAAGTGTTCCTGAGCCCATGTGGTGATATCCTTTACACACTGATGTCGCTTGTTGATGCAGTACAGCCTGGGAGATCGAAGGTCACGGGGCTTAGCTGCTTACGTGCAGTGGTTTCTCCAGATTCTCTGAACGCTTTGTAGATGGTGAAATCCCGAAATTCCTTGCAATAGCTGGTTGAGAAAGGTTTTTCTTAAACTGTTCAACAATTTCCTCAGGCATTTGTTGACAAAGTGGTGACCCTCGCCCCGTCCTTGTTTGAGAATGACTGAGCATTTCATGGAATCTACTTTTATACCCAATCATGGCACCCACCTGTTCCCAATTAGCCTGCACACCTGTGGGGATGTTCCAAATAAGTGTTTGATGAGCATTCCTCAACTTTATCAGTATTTATTGCCACCTTTCCCAACTTCCTTGTCACGTGTTGCTGCCATCAAATTCTAAAGTTAATGATTATTTGTAGGGATTGTCCGATAATGGCTTTTTGCCGATATCCGATATTCCGATATTGTCCAACTCTTTAATTACCGATACCGATATCAACCGATACCGATACTGATATATACAGTTGTGGAATTAACACATTATTATGCCTAATTTGGACAACCAGGTATGGTCCTTTTTTTTTTAAATTAATAAAATAAAATACGATAAATAAATAAAAAACATTTTCTTGAATAAAAAAGAAAGTGAAACAATATAAAATCAGCTACATAGAAACTAGTAATTAATGAAAATTAGTCAAATTAACTGTTAAAGGTTAGTACTATTAGTGGAGCAGCAGCACGCACAATCATGTGTGCTTACGGACTGTATCCCTTGCAGACTGTATTGATATATATTGATATATAATGTAGGAACCACAATATTAATAACAGAAGGAAACAACCCTTTTGTGTGAAATGGGGGAGGGAGGTTTTTTGGGTTGGTGCACTAATTGTAAGTGTATATTGTGTTTTTTATGTTGATTTAATTTAAAAAAAATAAAATTAAAAAAAAAACGATACCGATAATAAAAAAAACGATACCGATAATTTCCGATATTACATTTTAAAGCATTTATCGGCCGATAATATTGTCCGGCCAATATTATCAGACATCTCTATCTATTATCATTATTATCATTTCATCTTTGCCTTATTCTATTTTTTATTTTCCTATTTTAATGATGTTGGATCTGTGTTGTTGTTGTTGTTGTTGTTGTTGTTGTTGTTGTTGTTGTTGTTGTTGTTGTTGTTGTTGTGGACAAGTGTTGTAAGTTAGCTTTGGCTACAAACACTATGATGCATACATTGGATAACTGTATCAGATGTCTATGTTTTTGTATCTGTCCCTATTTCAAATAAATAACAACACTGCTGGACTGCCCGCATCGCACATGATATCGCACACAAGTAAACACGCTGCAGGACTGCTGGTATCGGGGTTTAGATCGTATATATTAGATGCTAGCTGCTATAATCTGATATTTTTGCTGATGCGAGACTAGATAGCCACTTTCCTACTTGTCTACGTACACAATGATCACCCTCGGATGCTACAGGCTAGCGCTAGTGTGGCTAACGCTAATCTACCAATGCTCCACAAACAACATCCTGGCCACGCTGACTTCCTGTGCGGTCCCCGTGGCGTTCCACCCCCCCAAAAGATAGCGCGTATCGTGTCGTCGCTACCGGAGGACGGCTCGTTTGTCTCCGGCCCGGGATTAGCCGGAGACAAACATGCAAACTTGTGCTCCCGCCTGGGAAAGGAGCGAGGAGAGAAAGCCGCCACGTCTGCCGCGCGCTCGCTGGTGGAGTCGCGCTTTGATGATCGGAGGTCAAAACAAGCCCGCGGCGAGCTGACAACAAGCAGGCCAATCAGAGATTATCACTGTTGGCTTCGCCGACTGCAGCCGTGGCCGCACCCCCCCGTCCCCCCCCCCCCCTCCCCCCCGTCCCCGCGGGATGTTTCCCACACTCAGGAGTAAGTAATGGCGTGCGGCGTCGTAGGAGGGAGGAGGTTCTTTCTCTGTTGCCGCTGCGAGAAACGCGCTCGACTCCGCGTTGAGGCGAATCTTGAAGCGCCCTTCACCTCGCCATCAGCTATTTCCGTCAGTCACATGACTCGGGCCCCGAGAGCCGGGCAGCGGGCCAACAGTCCGTGGGAGGGAATCGGGTCCGCGCAACCTTCGCCCGGCGAGCAAGTGGCCGCCGCCGCAATCTCGCCAGCGGAGGCGCCCACGCAGCGGGCAGGGAGTGTGAGAGCGGCGACCCGAACCGGACTTTAGTACTCCTCCCGTCCTGTAGGTGGCACTGTTGCTGCTTGTGAAAGACCTGCGCCCACACATAGGAGCTGTCGGCTCATTGTCCAGCACAGCTCTTAGGTGCCTGGGACACATTTGAACCGCATCGGTACCTGGGAATCAATGCCGGTAACTCAAAGTTGTAGCAAACATGGCGCCCTCTGGTCACGTGACCGCCCTTTGACCAACCATTGAGGAGACCGAGTTGTCCATGGTTCATGGTGCGTCGGTCAATTCAGTCTTTGCTGTCCGTTGCGCCCTACGAAGTGTTAATACTCTCGATGGTTCATGGTGCGTCAGTCAATTCAGTCTTTGCTGTCCGTTGCGCCCTACGAAGTGTTAATAAGTCGGCCATACTCTCGATGGTTCATGGTGCGTCGGTCAATTCAGTCTTTGCTGTCCGTTGCGCCCTACAAAGTGTTACTAAGTCGGCTATACTCTCCATGGTTCATGGTGCGTCGATCAATTCAGTCTTTGCTGTCCGTTGCGCCCTACAAAGTGTTAATAAGTCGGCCATGCTCTCGATGGTTCATGGTGCGTCGGTCGATTCAGTCTTTGCTGTCCGATGCGCCCTACAAAGTGTTAATAAGTCGGCCATGCTCTCGATGGTTCATGGTGCGTCGGTCGATTCGGTCTTTGCTGTCCGTTGCGCCCTACAAAGTGTTAATAAGTCGGCCATACTCTCGATGGTTCGTGGTGCGTCGGTCAATTCAGTCTTTGCTGTCCGTTGCGCCCTAAAAAGTGTTAATAAGTCGGCCATACTCTCCATGGTTCGTGGTGCGTCGGTCAATTCAGTCTTTGCTGTCCGTTGCGCCCTACAAAGTGTTAATAAGTCGGCCATACTCTCGATGGTTCATGGTGCGTCGGTCGATTCAGTCTTTGCTGTCCGTTGCGCCCCACAAAGTGTTAATAAGTCGGCCATACTCTCGATGGTTCATTGTGCGTCGGTCGATTCAGTCTTTGCTGTCCGTTGCGCCCTACGAAGTGTTAATAAGTCGGCCATACTCTCGATGGTTCGTGGTGCGTCGGTCGATTCAGTCTTTGCTGTCCGTTGCGCCCTACGAAGTGTTAATAAGTCGGCCATACTCTCGATGGTTCGTGGTGCGTCGGTCGATTCAGTCTTTGCTGTCCGTTGCGCCCTACAAAGTCTTAATAAGTCGGCCATACTCTCGATGGTTCATGGTGCGTCGGTCAATTCAGTCATTGCAGTCCGTTGCGCCCTACACAGTGTTAATACTGTAAGTATTGTACTTTTTAAGTTGTAGTTTTTGTTGATACCTGGGAATCAATAACTCAAAGTTGTAGCAAACATGGCGCCCTGTGGTCACGCGAGCGCCCTTTGACCAATCATTGAGGAGATCGCTTGAGACCAAGTAGTCCATACTCTCTATGGTTCATGGTGCGTCGGTCAGTTTAGTCTTTGCCGTATGTTGCGCCCTACAAAGTGTTAATACTGTAAGTGTTGCACTTTTTAAGTTGGTGTTTTTGTTGATACCTGGGAATCAATAACGGTAGCTCAAAGTTGTAGCAAACATGGCGCCCTGTGGTCACGTGACCGCCATTTGACCAGTCATTGAGGAGACAGCCCGACACCGAGTAAGCCATACTCTCTATGGTTCATGGTGCGTCGGTCAGTTTAGTCTTTGCCGTATGTTGCGCCCTACAAAGTGTTAATACTGTAAGTATTGCACTTTTTAAGTTGGTGTTTTTGTTGATACCTGGGAATCAATACCGGTAGCTCAAAGTTGTAGCAAACATGGCGCCCTGTGGTCACGTGACCGCCCTTTGACCAGTCATTGAGGAGACAGCCCGACACCGAGTCGGCCATACTCTCCATGGTTTATGGTGCGTCGGTCAATTCAGTCATTGCAGTCCGTTGCGCCCTACACAGTGTTAATACTGTAAGTATTGTACTTTTTAAGTTGTAGTTTTTGTTGATACCTGGGAATCAATAACTCAAAGTTGTAGCAAACATGGCGCCCTGTGGTCACGTGAGCGCCCTTTGACCAACCATTGAGGAGACCGCCTGACACCGAGTTGTCCATACTCTCCATGGTTTAATGTTCGTCGGTCAGTTCAGTCCGTTGCGCCCTACAAAGTGTTAATACTGTAAGTATTGTCCATTTTAAGTTGTTGTTTCCGTTGATACCTGGGAATCAATACCGGTAGCTCAAAGTTGTAGCAAACATGGCGCCCTGTGGTCACGTGAGCGCCCTTTGACCAACCATTGAGGAGACCGCCTGACACCGAGTTGTCCATACTCTCCATGGTTCAATGTGCGCCGGTCAGTTCAGTCTTTGCCGTCTGTTGCGCCCTACAAAGTGTTAGTACTGTAAGTATTATACTTTTTAAGTTGTAGTTTTTGTTGATACCTGGGAATCAATAGCTCAAAATTGTAGCAAACATGGCACCTTGTGGTCACGTGACCGCCCTTTGACCAATCATTGAGGAGACAGCCCGACACCGAGTCGGCCATACTCTCCATGGTTTATGGTGCGTCGGTCAATTCAGTCTTTGCCGTCCGTTGCGCCCTACAAAGTGTTAATGCTATAAGTATTGTACTTTTTAAGTTGTAGTTTTTGTTGATACCTGGCAATCAATAGCTCAAAGTTGTAGCAAACATGGCGCCCTGTGGTCACGTGAGCGCCCCTTGACCAACCATTGAGGAGACCGCCTGACACCGAGTTGTCCATACTCTCCATGGTTTAATGTTCGTCGGTCAGTTCAGTCCGTTGCGCCCTACAAAGTGTTAATACTGTAAGTATTGTCCATTTTAAGTTGTAGTTTTTGTTGATACCTGGGAATCAATAACTCAAAGTTGTAGCAAACATGGCGCCCTGTGGTCACGTGAGCGCCCTTTGGCTAACCATTGAGGAGATCGCTTGTGACCGAGTTGTCCTTACTCTCCATGGTTTATGGTGCGTCGGTCAGTTCAGTCTTTGTTGTCCGTTGCGCCCTACAAAGTGTTAATACTGTAAGTATTGTACTTTTTAAGTTGTAGTTTTTGTTGATACCTGGGAATCAATAACTCAAAGTTGTAGCAAACATGGCGCCCTGTGGTCACGTGACCGCCCTTTGACCAATCATTGAGGAGACAGCCCGACACCGAGTCGGCCATACTCTCCATGGTTTATGGTGCGCCGGTCAGTTCAGTCTTTGCCGTCCGTTGCGCCCTACAAAGTGTCAATACTGTAAGTATTGCTATGTAGAGTGGCGCTTTCCATTATTACCCTTCTTTGGGTATAGTTCAGACTTTTTAGAGTACTGGGACTTTTACATAAAAGTCTTTTATGGAGTACTTTGGGACCTTGGGACTATGTTGGGTTTTGGGAACCTTTTCTGGTTCTTTTGTATCTTGGGACTTTTTGTAGTTCTTTTGAACTTTTTAGAGGAAGATAGTCCGATTCGAGGTACTTTGGGACCTTTTAAGGAAAGATGGTCCTATTTGGGATAATTTGGGATTTTCAGGTCCGTTAATTCTTTCCTGTTCCTGAGTCCATGGACTTTTCCCAATAGAAAAACCATATCACTTCTTTGGGTACTTGAGGACTTGGACCTTATCCAACGCCCTTCTTTGGGCACATTTCAGACGTTTTGGAGTACTGGGACTTTTACATGTAAGTCAGTTTCGGAGTACCTTGGGACCTTGGGACTATTGGGGGTTTTCTGGGACCTATGGCAGAGGATGAACCTTCAGAGGAAACTAGTGCTTTTTGGGGTACCTTAGTATTTTGGGACTAGTAGTAGTTTTTGTGACTTTTTAGAGGAAAATGGTCCTATTTGGGACTCGGAACTATTTGGGGTTGTTTGGGACCTTGATGTCCGTTTTTTGGGGCCCATTGGTACATTTCAGAATTTTCAACAACACTGGGACTTTTAAGGGTAAGTCCATCTAGGGGTATTTTGGGACCTCAGGTACTATAGTCATGGACTTTTTTCCAATAAAAGTAAGTACACCCCAACCCGTTTGAGGCCACTTCTTGTAAAGACGTTCTCCTGAAAGTCTCAGCCCTGTTTTATAAGCGCCCCCGTCAGAATAATTGTATCTAAGTTATCCCACAACTTTGTGTTTCAATGAGTTCCCGGCGAGCGGACAAAAGCTGTCTATGATCTTACCAATCAAAAGGCTTGCAAAACTCCACTGTGTAGGATGGGAAGCGACATGAAGGTGTCGGTTTCTTTCCTCTATCGTAACCCACAGGAAGATTTTGTCTTGACCCGAGATCTACAAAGCGGAGAGGAAGCAGAACCTGACCCCCCTCCAGGCACCTTTTTTCTTTGAACTGTTTTGTAACCAAAGGCGACGGCTGTTTATGACCCCCCTCCCTTTAGAAACAGCTGTTGCCATGTAATCAGGGAACGTCCAAATAACAGGCGTACAATCTTTCATCAGAGCGTGGTGGGACACTGTGCAAGGGTACAAGTCTACGCATTTCTCCTCATTGAGCCAAATTTAATTCTGTCTCTGTTTAATTCCTTGCTTCTTTGTCTGTTTAATAGATGTCATCATTGTTTAAACCTGACAGCCCCCGTCCGAGGAACTGTTTTTTCCCTGATTAGGATTAGCGGTTGACCAGCCAGTCAAGCCACTGTATCAACATGTTCCTGTTGTAATGTCGATAATGCTAGGTTCACACCAACGGCGCTTTGACGGCGCTTTAAAGCGGGGAAAAAAAGAGAAATTGAAAAAAAAAAGAATATAAAACATAATAAATAATAAATAATAAACATAATATAACGAAAAAAGAAGAGAAATTGAAAAAATAAATGAATATAAAACATAATAAATAATAAACATAATATAACGGAAAAAAAAGAGGAATTGAAAAAATAAATGAAAATTAAACATAATAAATAATAAATAATTAACACAATATAACGAAAAAAGAACAGAAATTGAAAAAATAAATGAATATAAAACATAACAAATAATAAATAATAAACATAATATAACAAAAAAAAGAGAAATTGAAAAAATAAATTAATACAAAACATAATAAATAATAAACATAATACAATGAAAAAAGAAGAGAAATTGAAAAAATAAATGAATATAAAACATAATAAATAATAAACATAATATAACGGAAAAAAGAGGAATTGAAAAAACAAATGAATATAAAACATAATAAATAATAAATAATAAACATAATATAACAAAAAAGAGGAGACATTGAAAAAATAAATGAATATAAAACATAATAAATAATAAATAATAAACAGAATATAACGGAAAAAAAGAGAAATTGAAAAAATAAATGAATATAAAATGTGTGGAAAACAGTATACTGAGTTTTTCACATTTTTTTTTTAACTTATTTGTTTATCATATTTCTCTTTTTTATTACATTATGTGTTTTATCCTGTATATAAATAAAACAAAAAGAGAAATCAAATAAATAGATACATCTAAAAAAATGTGGGGAAAACTAGTACACTGAGTTTTTCACATTTTTTTGTACTTATTTGTTTATCATATTTCCCTTTTTTATTATATTATGTGTGCGCACGCAATTTATTCATCAAATTCACAAAATAATTATCACAGCATCTTCCAAATTGCACATAACTACACAACAATATCACATTTCAAAGTCATTATTACGAATTAATGTTCATAATGTTCACGACACATTAATTCCAATGCACAAACAGAGCTTGATAATCGTGTCAGAGCCGGATTTAAAGCGTCAGGGTCGCATCAAAGCATAATAAAGTTCAATAAGCGTAATAAAACGTATCAAAGCGTGATTCAAAGCGTATCAAAGCGGGATCGAAGCGGCATCAAATCGTGAGGAACGGTAATTTGTCCCCCCCAAAGCGGCAACTAATTCGTATCAGAGCGTATCAAAGCATGACATTACTTCGGAGATCGGGATATTCGTGGAAAAATTGACAACAATGATGTGATGTGGTGTGAACCAGGCATAAAGAATTGATGCACACTTCATCTTCAACCGCCTGCCTCATCGATAGCACATCACCACCAAACTTTACTTCTCAGGTCCACCGGCATTCTCTCCTTTTAGTCTCTCCCTGCAACATCATCAGCTCAAACACTTTTGCGTTAAGTGGAGTTTACCCACAACAAAGCTCTAAAATCTAAGAGGAAACAAAAAGGCGGATGTCAGAAATGACCACACTTTGTTTAAAAAAAAGACAAATGGATAATTTGGGGTTTTGAGACACTGAAAATGTGGGTCGCGCGTGCATTAGCAGTTAGAACACACAATTGACCGCACTTAGAGCTAAACCACATTAATATCAATAACACATTCATAGACCTCCTGTTTACTGAGCTTCTTTGTGGTCAACAAGTAAACCACGACTCTATTCTGTGGTCTCGCTCCTGTCTCGGCCTGCACTCAGTCAACGTCAGGACGGAATGATGCGGGGAGTGATGCATGGTCCGTGTGGTTTTTGTCTCGTCTCATGACGGAGTGGGTCGGACTCCGGGAGAAGATCGAGGGTCACTTTGGTTGCCAGAGACATGGGAGTAATAAAATAAAAATAAAAAAATAAAAAGATTGAGAGGATACTAATGGGTTGAGTAGTCCAAGGGGGTCCAAAGCAGCTGGAGTTTAGTGGGCCTGCTACATGTTGTCGGGGAAAACTAGAGTAAAAATGTAAAAATAAAACAAGAAATGAGTGCAAATTATTTTAAAAAAAAATGAAAATTGAATACATTTTTTTTTTTTTTTTTTTTTTTTAAATTAATCAGTCCAACAAAATAATACACAATAATACCATAATAATTCCAAAACCAAACCCAGGGCACATGTTGATTTTTTTTTTTTTTTTTACAGTACAGGGGAAGAAAACGGCACAGAATGCAGGCCGTCGTTTAACTCTATATTTATTTACATATTAACAATAGAATGATGATGAATTTGATATTAATTATATTTATATAGCGCTTTTTCTCTAGTGACTCAAAGCGCTTTACATAGTGAAACCCAAGTATGTAAGTGACATTTAAACCAGTGTGGGTGGCACTGGGAGCAGGTGGGTAAAGTGTCTTGCCCAAGGACACAACGGCAGTGATTAGGATGGCGGAAGTGGGGATCGAACCTGGAACCCTCGAGTTGCTGGCAGGGCCACTTCTACCAACCGAGCTATACCGAAATGGAGTGTGAAATTAATCCAAAATGTGTATGTGTGTGACTATGTGTAGCGAGTATCTGTAGAGTGTTACCGGAAGTGTTGAGCGAGGTGCGGAAGTCCAAGAGGGGGGGCAAGGCAGGCTCGGAGGTCTGTGGGCAGGCGGGAGTGAAGGGCAGGGGCGAGGCGTCAAGGTCCGTGTCCAGGCGGGAGGTGAAGGGCAGGGGTGAGGCGTCAAGGTCCGTGTCCAGGCGTGAGGTGAAGGGCAGGGGGGAGGCGTCAAATTCCGTGTCCAGGCGGGAGGTGAAGGGCAGGGGGAGGCGTTCAATTCCGTGTCCAGGCGGGAGGTGAAGGGCAGGGGGCGAGGCGTCAAGGTCCGTGTCCAGGCGGGAGGTGAAGGGCAGGGGCGAGGTGTCAAAGTCCGTGTCCAGGCGGGAGATGAAGGGCAGGGGGAGGCGTCAAAGTCCGTGTCCAGGCGGGAGG